>NC_047112.1:36919299-37219696 GCF_902500255.1 Thalassophryne amazonica | reverse complement strand
TACTTTGTCATCTGATGGTTAAAAATCACATTATTCCCTTTGATCGCTTTGGGTGTAGAGAGTCAGAGTCAGTCTCAGACGCATGCACAGTGACGGCACAGTGAAGGCAGGGCGGACCAATTTTTAGGAAGGACGTTCGGTTGGCAACACCGGATCTGGATTCTGGATCAAGATTTCACTTTATATAGGCTTTGAAGGATTATGTCAAGACTACTTGATGGATTCTCACTAAAGTTGCACCACAGATAGATTTTAGACCAGACTCCATTCAGTTTTGGAGGTGATCCAGATCCAGATTCTGGATCAAGATTTACTTTATATAGGCTTTGAAATATTACGTCAAAAATACTTCACGGATTCTCACTAAATTTGCACCACAGATAGATATTAGTGTAGCGGCTGCACTCTGCATTGTGTTGTCGCGACTCCGCACATTCACTCCCCTCGGGATGCAAACTCACGATCCTCGGGTTGGGAGCCGGACTCTCTAACCAGAAGGCTAAATCCCAGGGCGCTGGCCTTGTGGCCAGAAAAACCTTTTGAGCTGTTGGGAGTGAGGTTTACTAACTACATATGCACAGCGACTCCTGCTGGCCTCCATTATATTAGGGCAAGGAAGACCACTGAATTTTGGAGGCGATCCAGATTGGCGGACATCAGAAATTTCAGATTGGTCTTGTTAAAAATGATTCTGAATTGTGCATCTAGTCTGAAATTTAACTTGTCCTAGGACTGTTTTTCCACCCAGTTTGAAACAAATATCTTTAACTTTTGATATACAGTACCAGTACACGTTCCCTTTCAATTGAATGGGAAAGTGTGCCCAAACCTTAGCCTGGCTGGTAGCATAAAAGTGTCTCAATTATAAAATATTATTATGGGACAATATAAAAGTAATAATTAAAAGAGTTGCTGGACCTGCAGGTGGTTTAATATTTGATTAGCTTTTAACTTTCCAACAGATTTCATTGAAAGCCTTTTGAGAAAACTTGCTGACAAACAGAGTGGAACTTAAGATTGTTTGTGAATGAGTGAGCGGGTGCAGTGTGGGGCTTGTATGGAAGGAGGCAGGATCTCACTGGCAATCCACATTTCCTGTGGCAGGTTGAGGCAGAAATCAGCTAATGGCTTTTCCTCTGATAATGTATCTGCATTTAAGGCAGCACTCCCATCTCAGCTGTTCTCCATCATGAAACACTTGTGCTATCCTCGCCCATCAGAGCGACAATGAACATTTCTTCACAAGCATGAAGCCCTTTTAATCTGAATGGATCTGAGTAACAGCACAAATAGAATAGAATAGAATAGCAAGAGTTACAGCTGCACAAGCATTGAAACTGAGTCTTGATGTCCAGAGTCAAGATGAAAATAGCTCCACTGATGGTGATGAGTCAGCATCAGACAGTTTGACTGTAACTCTGAGATGTCAGCCCACCCTGATATAGAATCATTATGGAATATTGTGACGCTATAACTATCCGACCATGTTGTAATACATATTCTGCTCAATGAAACGTTACTTATTATGGTGTATTGTTTTCATTTTTGATGCAAATAAATAAAATGCAAGGAAATAAAATGCAAAGAAATAAAAGGTAACATGCATTTTACATGATGTAACAGACAAGGTAATCGGAGTGTGTTTTTGCCTATTTCTTGGTGAAATAAATATCAAATTCCATATCTTACTACATTTGTGTGTATGGAAATAAAAGCTATTATAAGGATTTTGAGCTTTATGCAGGGGTGGTGGCCAAGTGGTTAATGCACTTGGTTTCAGTTCAGAAGGTTCCGGGTTCTCCATGTAATGTGGAGTTGCGTCAAGAAGGGCATCCGGCGTAAAACTTGTGGCAATTCAACATGCAGATCCACCTTGGATTTGCTGTGGCGATCCCGAGTGCAAACAAGGGAGCAGCCGAAGGGACTTACTTATAAGGATTTTGAGCTTTACTCATTTTTTCAAACACACTGCTATTATCTTAAATATAACCGTATGATTTAATTTATTACCCCGAAGCAGTGAAGCAGGATGTAGTCTTCACAGATGTGTGTTTGTGTGTCTGTGTGTGTCTGGGTGGGGGGGACAAGATAACTCAACAGCTGGACAGATTTCCTTCAAACTTGGTGGGAATATTACTTGGATAGATATGTTGTGGTACTTCAACTTTGGAGTACTTTAGTCAAAGGTCAAGGTCAAGGAAAACAAGGTCTGGAAAACAGTTTTTTGTATATCTCAACAATCAAGAAGCCTAGATGGATGATCTAAAGCACAAAGTCTTTATTTATGCTTCTCCGTGAAGCACTTTGTGACATCTTTGCTCTTAAATGGTGCTATATAAATAACTTATTTCCTGCATTTTCTAGAGTGCAAGTTGGACGTTCAAGTCACATCTGGCAAAATGCATCATGAAGAGGGGAAAAAAAAACATTTACAACTGGCAGTGGCATATAAATTGTATTTAATTTTGAAACATATATTTCACAAAAATTCAAAGACTATTACCCCTAGCCGATAGAACATAGATTAAGTTTCTTTGTGATTGTTGTTTCCACTGAACTGAAACCATGCCAAAGTCACAATGGAGTATATACAGTAGTGTTCAGAATAATAGTAGTGCTATGTGACTAAAAAGATTAATCCAGGTTTTGAGTATATTTCTTATTGTTACATGGGAAACAAGGTACCAGTAGATTCAGTAGATTCTCACAAAGCCAACAAGACCAAGCATTCATGATATGCACACTCTTAAGGCTATGAAATTGGGCTATTAGTAAAAAAGTAGAAAAGGGGGTGTTCACAATAATAGTAGTGTGGCATTCAGTCAGTGGGTTTGTCAATTTTGTGGAACAAACAGGTGTGAATCAGGTGTCCCCTATTTAAGGATGAAGCCAGCACCTGTTCAACATGCTTTTCTCTTTGAAAGCCTGAGGAAAATGGGACGTTCAAGACATTGTTCAGAAGAACAGCGTAGTTGGATTAAAAAGTTGATTGGAGAGGGGAAAACTTATACGCAGGTGCAAAAAATTATAGGCTGTTCATCTACAATGATCTCCAATGCTTTAAAATTGACAAAACACCAGAGATGCATGGAAGAAAATGGAAAACAACCATCAAAAATGGATAGAAGAATAACCAGAATGGCAAAGGCTCACCCATTGATCAGCTCCAGGATGATCAAAGACAGTCTGGAGTTAACTTTAAGTGCTGTGACAGAAGACGCCTGTGTGAAGCTAATTTATTTGCAAGAATCCCCCGCAAAGTCCCTCTGTTAAATAAAAGACGTGCAGAAGAGGTTACAAACTGCCAAAGAACACATCAACTGGCCTAAAGAGAAATAAAGGAATATTTTGTGGACTGATGAGAGTAAAATTGTTGTTTTTGGGTCCAAGGGCCACAGACAGTTTGTGAGACGACCCCCAAACTCTTAATTCAAGCTATAGTTCACAGTGAAGACAGTGAACCATGAAGAGGACATGCCCTTGAAATGGGTGTTTCAACAAGACAATGACCCCAAGCACACTAGTAAACGAGCAAAATCTTGGTTCCAAACCAACAAAAGTAATGCCTCCCAGATGTGAAGAAATCATAAAAAACTGTGGTTATACAACTAAATACTAGTTTAGTGATTCACAGGATTGCTAGAAAAGCAGTTTGAACATAATAGTTTGAGTTTGTAGCGTCAACAGCAGATGCTACTATTATTGTGAACACCCCTTTTCTACTTTTTGTTTTTACTAATAGCCCAATTTCACAGCCTCTACTGGTGGTTGGGGCCTCTACTGGTGGTTGGCTCTCACTGCGGTATTGTATCACTTCCTGTTCCGGAGCACAGCGGTGTTTTTCTGTATCTGTTAGCTGTTTAATCTGCGCAGTTAGATTGATCTAGTTATCTAGATTACGATTTGTTTCCCAGTGTAATCTTTACGTGCCTTAACTAAAGCACTCCCTCTGCTGAATCACCTCTAAATTATTTACACATTATTCACTTTGCGTGTTTTTAGGAATCCGCTAGCTTAGCGTAGCTACTAGCTCTTAGCCAATTTAGCATGGCGACTTCTCCTGTCTCTCCCGCACTTTTCTGCTCTGGGTGTGAAATGTTTAGTTATTCCTCGGCCTCCTTTAGCAGTAACGGTACTTGTAATAAGTGTAGCTTATTCATAGCTTTGGAGGCCAGGCTGGGCGAATTGGAGACTCGGCTCCGCACCGTGGAAAATTCTTCAGCTAGCCAGGCCCCTGTAGTCGGTGCGGACCAAGGTAGCTTAGCCGCCGTTAGTTACCCCCTGGCAGATCCCGAGCAGCCGGGAAAGCAGGCCGACTGGGTGACTGTGAGGAGGAAGCGTAGTTCTAAACAGAAGCCCCGTGTACACCGCCAACCCGTTCACATTTCTAACCGTTTTTCCCCACTCAACGACACACCCACCGAGGATCAAACTCTGGTTATTGGCGACTCTGTTTTGAGAAATGTGAAGTTAGCGACACCAGCAACCATAGTCAATTGTCTTCCGGGGGCCAGAGCAGGCGACATTGAAGGAAATTTGAAACTGCTGGCTAAGGCTAAGCGTAAATTTGGTAAGATTGTAATTCACGTTGGCAGTAATGACACCCGGTTACACCAATCGGAGGTCACTAAAATTAACATTGAATCGGTGTGTAACTTTGCAAAAACAATGTCGGACTCTGTAGTTTTCTCTGGGCCCCTCCCCAATCGGACCGGGAGTGACATGTTTAGCCGCATGTTCTCCTTGAATTGCTGTCTGTCTGAGTGGTGTCCAAAAAATGAGGTGGGCTTCATAGATAATTGGCAAAGCTTCTGGGGAAAACCTGGTCTTGTTAGGAGAGACGGCATCCATCCCACTTTGGATGGAGCAGCTCTCATTTCTAGAAATCTGGCCAATTTTCTTAAATCCTCCAAACCGTGACTATCCAGGGTTGGGACCAGGAAGCAGAGCTGTAGTCTTACACACCTCTCTGCAGCTTCTCTCCCCCTGCCATCCCCTCATTACCCCATCCCCGTAGAGACGGTGTCTGCTCCCAGACCACCAATAACTAGCAAAAATCTATTTAAGCATAAAAATTCAAAAAGAAAAAATAATATAGCACCTTCAACTGCACCACAGACTAAAACAGTTAAATGTGGTCTATTAAACATTAGGTCTCTCTCTTCTAAGTCCCTGTTGGTAAATGATATAATAATTGATCAACATATTGATTTATTTTGCCTTACAGAAACCTGGTTACAGCAGGATGAATATGTTAGTTTAAATGAGTCAACACCCCCGAGTCACACTAACTGCCAGAATGCTCGTAGCACGGGCCGGGGCAGAGGATGAGCAGCAATCTTCCATTCCAGCTTATTAATTAATCAAAAACCCAGACAGAGCTTTAATTCATTTGAAAGCTTGACTCTTAGTCTTGTCCATCCAAATTGGAAGTCCCAAAAACCAGTTTTATTTGTTATTATCTATCGTCCACCTGGTCGTTACTGTGAGTTTCTCTGTGAATTTTCAGACCTTTTGTCTGACTTAGTGCTTAGCTCAGATAAGATAATTATAGTGGGCGATTTTAACATCCACACAGATGCTGAGAATGACAGCCTCAACACTGCATTTAATCTATTATTAGACTCTATTGGCTTTGCTCAAAAAGTAAATGAGTCCACCCACCACTTTAATCATATCTTAGATCTTGTTCTGACTTATGGTATGGAAATAGAAGACTTAACAGTATTCCCTGAAAACTCCCTTCTGTCTGATCATTTCTTAATAACATTTACATTTACTCTGATGGACTACCCAGCAGTGGGGAATAAGTTTCATTACACTAGAAGTCTTTCAGAAAGCGCTGTAACTAGGTTTAAGGATATGATTCCTTCTTTATGTTCTCTAACGCCATATACCAACACAGTGCAGAGTAGCTACCTAAACTCTGTAAGTGAGATAGAGTATCTCATCAATAGTTTTACATCCTCATTGAAGACAACTTTGGATGCTGTAGCTCCTCTGAAAAAGAGAGCTTTAAATCAGAAGTGTCTGACTCCGTGGTATAACTCACAAACTCGTAGCTTAAAGCAGATAACCCGTAAGTTGGAGAGGAAATGGCGTCTCACTAATTTAGAAGATCTTCACTTAGCCTGGAAAAAGAGTCTGTTGCTCTATAAAAAAGCCCTCCGTAAAAGTAGGACATCTTTCTACTCATCACTAATTGAAGAAAATAAGAACAACCCCAGGTTTCTTTTCAGCACTGTAGCCAGGCTGACAAAGAGTCAGAGCTCTATTGAGCTGAGTATTCCATTAACTTTAACTAGTAATGACTTCATGACTTTCTTTGCTAACAAAATTTTAACTATTAGAGAAAAAATTACTCATAACCATCCCAAAGACGTATCGTTATCTTTGGCTGCTTTCAGTGATGCCGGTATTTGGTTAGACTCTTTCTCTCCGATTGTTCTGTCTGAGTTATTTTCATTAGTTACTTCATCCAAACCATCAACATGTTTATTAGACCCCATTCCTACCAGGCTGCTCAAGGAAGCCCTACCATTATTTAATGCTTCGATCTTAAATATGATCAATCTATCTTTGTTAGTTGGCTATGTACCACAGGCTTTTAAGGTGGCAGTAATTAAACCATTACTTAAAAAGCCATCACTTGACCCAGCTATCTTAGCTAATTATAGGCCAATCTCCAACCTTCCTTTTCTCTCAAAAATTCTTGAAAGGGTAGTTGTAAAACAGCTAACTGATCATCTGCAGAGGAATGGTCTATTTGAAGAGTTTCAGTCAGGTTTTAGAATTCATCATAGTACAGAAACAGCATTAGTGAAGGTTACAAATGATCTTCTTATGGCCTCGGACAGTGGACTCATCTCTGTGCTTGTTCTATTAGACCTCAGTGCTGCTTTTGATACTGTTGACCATAAAATGTTATTACAGAGATTAGAGCATGCCATAAGCATTAAAGGCACTGCGCTGCGGTGGTTTGAATCATATTTGTCTAATAGATTACAATTTGTTCATGTAAATGGGGAATCTTCTTCACAGACTAAAGTTAATTATGGAGTTCCACAAGGTTCTGTGCTAGGACCAATTTTATTCACTTTATACATGCTTCCCTTAGGTAGTATTATTAGACGGTATTGCTTAAATTTTCATTGTTACGCAGATGATACCCAGCTTTATCTATCCATGAAGCCAGAGGACACACACCAATTAGCTAAACTGCAGGATTGTCTTACAGACATAAAGACATGGATGACCTCTAATTTCCTGCTTTTAAACTCAGATAAAACTGAAGTTATTGTACTTGGCCCCACAAATCTTAGAAACATGGTGTCTAACCAGATCCTTACTCTGGATGGCATTACCCTGACCTCTAGTAATACTGTGAGAAATCTTGGAGTCATTTTTGATCAGGATATGTCATTCAAAGCGCATATTAAACAAATATGTAGGACTGCTTTTTTGCATTTATGCAATATCTCTAAAATCAGAAAGGTCTTGTCTCAGAGTGATGCTGAAAAACTAATTCATGCATTTATTTCCTCTAGGCTGGGCTATTGTAATTCATTATTATCAGGTTGTCCTAAAAGTTCCCTAAAAAGCCTTCAGTTAATTCAAAATGCTGCAGCTAGAGTACTGACGGGGACTAGAAGGAGAGAGCATATCTCACCCATATTGGCCTCTCTTCATTGGCTTCCTGTTAATTCTAGAATAGAATTTAAAATTCTTCTTCTTACTTATAAGTTTTTGAATAATCAGGTCCCATCTTATCTTAGGGACCTCGTAGTACCATATCACCCCAATAGAGTGCTTCGCTCTCAGACTGCAGGCTTACTTGTAGTTCCTAGGGTTTGTAAGAGTAGAATGGGAAGCAGAGCCTTCAGCTTTCAGGCTCCTCTCCTGTGAAACCAGCTCCCAATTCAGATCAGGGAGACAGACACCCTCTCTACTTTTAAGATTAGGCTTAAAACTTTCCTTTTTGCTAAAGCTTATAGTTAGGGCTGGATCAGGTGACCCTGAACCATCCCTTAGTTATGCTGCTATAGACGTAGACTGCTGGGGGGTTCCCATGATGCACTGTTTCTTTCTCTTTTTGCTCTGTATGCACCACTCTGCATTTAATCATTAGTGATCGATCTCTGCTCCCCTCCACAGCATGTCTTTTTCCTGGTTCTCTCCCTCAGCCCCAACCAGTCCCAGCAGAGGACTGCCCCTCCCTGAGCCTGGTTCTGCTGGAGGTTTCTTCCTGTTAAAAGGGAGTTTTTCCTTCCCACTGTAGCCAAGTGCTTGCTCACAGGGGGTCATTTTGACCGTTGGGGTTTTACATAATTATTGTATGGCTTTGCCTTACAATATAAAGCATCTTGGGGCAACTGTTTGTTGTGATTTGGCGCTATATAAAAAAAATGATTGATTGATTGATTAAGAGTGTGCATATCATGAATGCTTGGTCTTGTTGGATTTGTGAGAATCTACTGAATCTACTGGTACCTTGTTTCCCATGTAACAATAAGAAATATACTCAAAACCTGGATTAATCTTTTTAGTCACATAGCACTACTATTATTCTGAACACTACTGTAAGTCACAGGACCTCCCAACCTAGTAAAAAAAAAAAAAAATACCACAACTTACCTGGAAAATACAGTATTTACTTGTGACATTATCAAGTGAGAATGCTGAGAGATAAATTAAACCCTGCTATGGATAAAAGAGATAAAGTACCCTGTAAAATATAGCTTGCTGAGTCATGTATTCAAGGGCTGAATGCAAAATTTTACCTTGAGTAAAAATCTCAAGTTGAATGAAATTATCTTACTTTATTTCTCATCTCTCATCTTATCTTCAACCACTTATCAGGGTTCGGGTTGCGGGGCAGCAGCTCCAGCAGGGGACCCCAGACTTTCCTTCCCCAGGCCACATTGACCACCTCTGACTGGGGGATGCTGAGGTGTTCCCAAACCACTGTGAGGATATAATCTCTCCACCTAGTCCTGGGTCTCCCCTGGAGTCTCCTCTCAAATGGACGTGCCTGGAACACCTCCCTAGGGAAGCACCCAGGAGGCATCTAGATACCCGAACCACCTCAGCTGGATCCTTTAAACGTGAAAGAGCAGCGGCTCTACTCCGAGCTCCCCATGGATGGCCGAGCTTTTCACCCTAATCTTAGTTTATTTATTGATGTAATTCAATTTCGTTGGCAGTTCTAACTTGTAAAGTAATTTCAATTAAATTAAAACAGCTTGTTGCTTGGACTTGCCATATGTAGTTTGTTTGTATTTGCTAGGCCATGAAATATTCAAGCTACTTGTCAGAATTCGCAGTTATCTGTTATTATGAAATGGCTGCGACAGCATGCGGGCTCTGATTGGCTGATTTCCGGTCTGATATTTTCCCATATCAGACCAGTTACCAAGACAGTTGGCCCAGAACGCGTATCACATTTGTGACTTTGTTTAAGATGATCTGGGCAGAGTGCAGACTCTTGCTATCAGGAAAGAGCACAACCACTGCACTGTGGTAGAACAGTGACAAACACAAATATGACTATGAGGGTGACAGGCTGCTGAGAAGGAAGCTCGAACAGCAGATCTACGCAAAGACATTATAAAAATATATACTCAACAAAAATATAAACGCAACACTTTTGGTTTTGCTCCCATTTTGTATGAGATGAACTCAAAGATTTAAAACTTTTTCCACATACACAATATCACCATTTCCCTCAAATATTGTTCACAAACCAGTCGAAATCTGTGATAGTGAGCACTTCTCCTTTGCTGAGATAATCCATCCCACCTCACAGGTGTGCCATACGAAGATGCTGATTAGACACCATGATTAGTGCACAGGTGTGCCTTAGACTACCCACAATAAAAGGCCACTCTGAAAGGTGCAGTTTTGTTTATTGTGGGGGGGGGATACCAGTCAGTATCTGGTGTGACCACCATATGCCTCATGCAGTGCAACACATCTCCTTCGCATCATCCGTGAAGAGAACACCTCTTCAATGTGCCAAACACCAGCGAATGTGAGCATTTGCCCACTCAAGTTGGTTACGACGACGAACTGGAGTCAGGTCGAGACCCCGATGAGGACCACGAGCATGCAGATGAGCTTCCCTGAGACGGTTTCTGACAGTTTGTGCACAAATTCTTTGGTTATGTAAACCGATTGTTTCAGCAGCTGTCCGAGTGGCTGGTCTCAGACGATCTTGGAGGTGAACATGCTGGATGTGGAGGTCCTGGGCTGGTGTGGTTACACGTGGTCTGTGGTTGTGAGGCTGGTTGGATGTACTGCCAAATTCTCTGAAACGCCTTTGGAGACGGCTTATGGTAGAGAAATGAACATTCAGTACACGAGCAACAGCTCTGGTTGACATTCCTGCTGTCAGCATGCCAATTGCACGCTCCCTCAAATCTTGCGACATCTGTGGCATTGTGCTGTGTGATAAAACTGCACCTTTCAGAGTGGCCTTTTATTGTGGACAGTCTAAGGCACACCTGTGCACTAATCATGGTGTCTAATCAGCATCTTGATATGGCACACCTGTGAGGTGGGATGGATTATCTCAGCAAAGGAGAAGTGCTCACTATCACAGATTTAGACTGGTTTGTGAACAATATTTGAGGGAAATGGTGATATTGTGTATGTGGAAAAAGTTTTAGATCTTTGAGTTCATCTCATACAAAATGGGAGCAAAACCAAAAGTGTTGCGTTTATATTTTTGTTGAGTGTACATAAAAAGGTCAGATGTTTACATGTCCGCCTCTGAGTCCCCAGTCTCTGCTTCCTCTTCGGAAGACGTGACGATGGGATTGAGGAGATCCTCGAAGTACTCCTTCCACAGCAGGGATGTTGTCGGGCGGTGGAAGGAGTACTTCGAGGATCTCCTCAATCCCATCGTCACGTCTTCCGAAGAGGAAGCCGAGACTGGGGACTCAGAGGCAGACTCATCCATTACCCAGGCCGAAGTCACCGAGGTGGTTAGAAAGCTCCTCGGTGGCAAGGCTCCTGGGGTGGATGAAATCCGTCCTGAGTACCTTAAGTCTCTGGATGTTGTGGGGCTGTCTTGGCTGACATGCCTCTGCAACATCGCGTGGCGATCGGGGACAGTGTCTCTGGATTGGCAGACCAGGGTGGTGGTCCCTCTGTTTAAGAAGAGGGACCGGAGGGTGTGTTCCAACTATAGGGGGATCACACTCCTCAGCCTCCCCGGTAAGGTCGATTCCAGAGTACTGGAGATAAGAATTCAACCGATGGTCGAACCTCGGATTCAGGAGGAGCAGTGTGGTTTTCGTCCTGGTCGTGGCACACTGGACCAGCTCTACATGCTCCATCGGGTGCTCGAGGGTTCATGGGAGTTTGCCAAACCAGTCCACATGTGTTTTGTGGATATGGAGAAGGCGTTCGACCGTGTCCCTTGGGGCACCCTGTGGGGAGTGCTCCGGAAGTACGGGGTCCGGGGTCCTTTGTTATGGGCTATCGGGTCCCTATACAACCGCAGCAGGAGCTTGGTTCGCGTTGCCGGTAGTAAGTCAAACCTGTTTCCAGTGCACGTTGGCCTCCGCCAGGGCTGCCCTTTGACACCGGTTCTGTTCATTATTTTTATGGACAGAATTTCTAGGCGCAGCCAGGGTGTAGAGGGGGTCTGGTTTGGGAACCACAGAATCTCGTCTCTGCTGTTTGCGGACGATGTGGTTCTGTTGGCTTCGTCAAATCAGGACCTTCAGCATGCACTGGGCCGGTTTGCAGCTGAGTGTGACGCATTCAGGATGAAAATCAGCACCTCCAAATCCAAGGCCATGGTTCTCGACCGGAAAAAGGTGCTTTGCCCTCTTCAGGTCAGTGGAGTGTCCTTGCCTCAAGTGGAGGAGTTTAAGTATCTTGGGGTCTTGTTCACGAGTGAGGGACGGATGGAGCGTGAGATTGATAGACGGATAGGTGCAGCATCTGCAGTGATGCGGTCGCTGTATCGGACCGTCGTGGTGAAGAGAGAGCTGAGTAGGGGGGCAAAGCTCTCGATTTATCGATCGATCTACGTTCCGATCCTCACCTATGGTCATGAGATTTGGCTCATGACCGAAAGAACGAGATCGCAAGTACAAGTGGCCGAGATGAGTTTCCTCCGCAGGGTGGCTGGGCGCTCCCTTAGAGATAGGGTGAGGAGCTCGGTCACTCGGAAGGAGCTCGGAGTCGAGCCGCTGCTCCTCCACATCAAAAGGAGTCAGTTGAGGTGGCTCGGACATCTTTTCCAGATGCCCCCTGGACGCCTCGCTGGAGAGGTGTTCTGGGCACGTCCCACTGGGAGGAGGCCCCAGGGAAGACCCAGGACATGCTGGAGGGACTACATCTCTCGGCTGGCTTGGGAACGCCTTGGGGTTCCCCCAGAGGAGCTGGGGGAGGTGTGTGTGGATCGGGAGGTCTGGGCGGCTTTGCTTGAGCTGCTGCCCCCGCGACCCGACTCCGGATAAAGCGGAAGAAAATGGATGGATGGATGGATGGATGTTTACATGATGGCACAATATGTTTGCAAGTTAGAAATTTTACTTTTAAGACTTTTTTTTTTAAAATTAACAACTTTATTATTTAACAAGTTAAAATAACCCACAGGCATAATCTAATTTTACATTGGAGGGAAGAAAACATTCCAAAACATATTCAAAATCTATCTGGTGTCACAGACCGAACGGTCTGCCCCTAAAAATCGGTCCGCCTGCCTCCACTGCGAGGTGATAATTGGTGAACTGCGGCTAATGATGCATACGCAGTGAAGGCAAGGCGGACTGATTTTTAGGGGGTAGCTGAAATGGATTAACACCTCCTTTCTGTTTCAAACTGCCTCCAGTCATCATCGGTCTCAGCGACAGATATCTGAAGCTTTTGTACAACAATCATTTCCACATAAATTCAGCAATATTTCATCATTAAAGGCGACAGAAGTGATCAGAGTGCTGCGGCTAAATGAGCTGCTAGCTGATGCGTTCACTGCACATCAGACATTTCAAAGCGTCATGGAATTTTGCCTCGTTTCTGCTTAAACCTGACTTTAGAATGATTTAAGAGGTTTTACCTTTATCATCTGATGGTTAATAATCCCATTAATCCATTTGACTGCTTTGGGTGAAGAGATTCTGTCTCAGACGTGCTGCTGTGGTATGAAATGACGCATGCGCAGATGCAAAAGGCGGACCGATTTTTAGGGGGAGACCGTTCGGTCTGCAACAATGGCATGGCGTTGAGGATGTCACCAAAAACAAAAACAATAACAAAAAAGCAAAAATTTATCTTATACTTATAATTTCTGTTATTCTAACCTTAATCCAAACTCAAAACTTGTTGCATGCTCTTGGAAATGTGCAAGAATATGAGAATATGTTGACTATATGCATTCATTTCATGTTCTCAAATGTTCATTCCATATTCTTACACCGCCACTTTTTGAGACATCTTGCCTTCAAATAAACACACAAACGGATGGGGCTATCACATAACCTCCACCCACCTCCGTGGGTTGCTGAAGTTAAAGATGGAACAAATAAATGGTCTTTTATTCTGTACATATTATGAGAAAGACCTGCAAAAACATAAATGCTTTGAAGAGAACTGTGTCAGATTTGAACAGCTTACATCGCCATGTTTAAACCCCGCCTGCATGCACTCAACCTCAACCCCTCCCAAATTAACAGCCTGATGGAGCAGCGCACAGTCAGTCTGTGGTTTCACATGTTCATTTTCACTTTGTTGTGTCAGAATTCCAGTTGAATCTTCATGTTTCTTCCATCATATTTTAAAATCATCTTGTCTCTTTTTCTTAAGTTAACATGATTTGAACACGTGATACTGTGTGTGTGAAGCTTAATGTCACCATTAAGTAATGTAGCTTGTAACTGTTTTTTGTTGTTTTTGTATCTCTCAGCTCCCTCACTTCATCAACAGCTCACTTCCCGCTCACGACCAGATGACGGCCCAACAGATCGACAGCTACTTCCGCCAGGAGCTCATCTACAAACGCAATGAGAGAATGGCTCGCCGCGTCTCCGCCCTGCTCCAGAGAAAGCCAAACCAAACTTACTTTTTCGCTTTTGGTGCAGGTGAGGAAGTGAGACACGATGACTTTGAAAGCCCATGTGGTGTGTGTGTTTGTTTGGTGTGCACGAGATCTGGTTTGTTGTGAGTCTTGAACGGTGATTCTGTTTGTGCTAATGTGTGTTTATGTTGAACAGCGTGCTTTGTTTTTGAAAGCAAAACTGGAGAAAAAGCAGAACAGTAATAGAGTACAATGGTTCCCAGGTCTGGTATGTAAAACTGTGCCTGTGATTATACACATACACACACACGCGCGCGTGCACGTGTGCATCTGAACCACAGCCAGATTCCAGTTAAAAAAGGAAAAAATCCATCAGATGTTTGTTTCAATTAGCGTTCTTTGTTATAATGCTGCTAAGGTTTCCTGTATAGTGTAGTTTATCCAAAGGCACGCGTGTGTGTGTGTGTGTGTGTGTGTGTGTGTGTGTGTGTGTGTGTGTGTGTGTGTGTGTGTGTGTGTGTGTGTGTGTGTGTGTGTGTGACTCCAATGGAATCAGGTCAAAAACATGGCAAAACGTGATCTGGACGTGCCTAGTTGTAGGCCTAAGTAATGATGAAATGCAAGAACACATGACTAACAAGAGCAATCCAAGATTACTGGCGTCCGCCGATCCGGATTCAGATTACCTCCAAAATTCAGTGCAGTCTTCCATGCCCAAATATCTATCTGTGGTGCAAATTTGATGAGAATCCGTGAAGTAGTTTTGACCTAATCCTTCAAAGCCTTTATAAAGTGAAATCTTGATCAGAATCCAGATTGGATCAGCTCCAAAATTTAACCGAATCTTCCATGACCTATCTATCTGAGGTGAAAATTTTGTTAAAATTCATGCAGTAGTTTTGACGTAATCCTGCAGAACAGACAGACAGACAGACAGACAATAAATAAACGTCAATGATTTTATTACATCCATGGTGGTCGTAAAGACACTGAGGGGTGGGGAAAAATAAATTAATTAAGGAATAAAAACATATTCACAATGTCATCATATTTAATTTTACAATATGAAATAAATTTTAATTTTTTTTTTAAATTTCAAAAAGTGATTGAAACAAGGTGGATCATTTATAGCCAGCAGATGGCGGAATGTATTGTAGACCCAATCAGTGTTAGCTGATTAATCAAATCAAATCAGTTTTATTTCTATAGCGCCAAATCACAACAAACAGTTGCCCCAAGGTGCTTTATATTGTAAGGCAAAAGCCATACAATAATTACAGAAAAACCCCAACGGTCAAAACGACCCCCTATGAGCAAGCACTTGGAGACAGTGGGAAGGAAAAACTCCCTTTTAACAGGAAGAAACCTCCAGCAGAACCAGGCTCAGGGAGGGGCAGTCTTCTGCTGGGACTGGTTGGGGCTGAGGGGAGAGAATCAGGAAAAAGACATGCTGTGGAAGAGAGCAGAGATCAATCACTAATGATTAAATGCAGAGTGGTGCATACAGAGCAAAAAGAGAAAGAAACACTCAGTGCATCATGGAACTTAAGAAATATTAAGGGCGGAATGTTAAAGATTTCTTCGGACATCAGAATTGAGCATTGATGATTATTTACTTAAAGGAGCACCAGACAGAGAGTACAGAAATTAAGAATGAGTCTGAGTCTTTACTTGTGTGTTAAAAACACTGAACTGTGCCGACCATTTGTGAGAAAAACATGCGAGATCAGGAGACGCATTTCCAGTGAAAATATTCAAAGATGATGCACTGTGACCCACATCATGATTCACCGATTAAGTAGGCATTGTTCATGGACTATTTTATAACCACTTTTCATGGAGACAAATCTGTGGTTAAAGATGCACCGGCAGTGCATAGAAAAAAAAAAAAAAGCAAGATTCATGATATACAGTCTTTAGAAGTGTATTATTTAAGCTCAGAAATAAAATTGTATTAACCACCATGTTGGGGGTTAATACAATCTTAAAAATACAGTTGTTACAACAAAGTGCAAAGTTAACAAAAGACGAATACAAATCATATAAAAAAGGAGATAATAGATATCTATAAGAACAACACACACACACACACATACACACACACACACACACATATAATAATAATAATAATAATAATAATAATAATAATCTTTGTAGCTATATGTATATTTAACTTTTATCTGTGGTCTTGTCACAGTATATTGTAATGTCAGAGTGCAGTACTTGTGGAATCACATTTCTCAAGTATCATAAAATATAATGTATCGGCATCCATGTATCATGATACGTCAAGCGTATGGTCCTAGCCCAAATGACACTGCACAATATGTATATTTATATACTTGTCCTGGATCTGTTCTTTGTATTTTTAATGTAACACATCGTGTGCACTGAGTTGTCATTTCTAGTTGTCAGTGCGTATCTGGCGATCAGCTGAGAGGTGCCTTGCTGTGCTGTGTGCGCTCAGATGTGGCTGGCTGGTCCCCATATGATCTTGTCGGTCCATAATTATCAGCATATCATGCAAGTGTGCTCCCCCCACTTCCTGCCTTCCCGCCACATGTGCTGGGGGAGGAGCCAACACACTGGCATGCCACATGTGTTGGGGGGAGTTCAGCACAGCCATGCCCATGTGTGTTGCTAGGTGACGCTACACTTGTGGGGCACGTAGACAATTTTCACAAACAGCTCAAATGTGGTCAGTTGCTGTCTACTGCCGTGCTGGGAGTGTGAATTGCCCCACCTTTTCTAAGTGTCCAGCAAGGAGTGTTGGATATTTGTGTGTGGCACCTGGAATTTGGCCCACACCTGCTGAGAGGGGGACTGAATCGGCACAAATGGTTGTGGTGACAGCGTCAACGGGGTGTTTCAGGCGGCTCAGATTTTTCACGCGTCATTTCACTCCTTCTTCATGCACCATTCTGCCTCAGTCGTGTTATGTGTAAATGAGCCCTAACATTTGAAAAAAATGTATTGCAGTTCTTTTCAAGATATCTTTGAAAATTTCTCTGTCATAACACAGTTGTTGAAAACAAGTAGATCAATGGTTCCTAATCTTTTTCCTTTTCATTTTTGCAACTTTCTATAACAGCCTGCACAAGTAGTATTTGGAGGCTGGTGGTTTAAGTGACAAAATCTGAGAGCTTGTTTCATCATGTGGGATTGAAGCCATTTAAAGTGCTTCTTATGCAGGATTCTGTTATATGTACATGTGTATGAGACAATGTGTGATTCCCGAGAGTCGATCCCAAGAGCTTTAAAATTCAACTCTTTACAGCCAGTGCCAAATAGCTTGCAGAAATGGCTAGTTTAGGTCCTGACAGTGTGAAAAGGTCAGGTGGACAAAAGAAATCAGGTGAATATCTGTCATTGACTCTGAATGTGTAAAGGTTTACTCAATGGCAACAAAAAAGACTGAATTTTCTACTGATGGAATGCGATCATATAGGTAAGTTTCAGTCATTTAATCTCATTAGCACAGTAACACATAATTAGCGTGTTACTCTTTCAGTTTCATACACTGTTAGAGAAGAAACTGGTTTGATTTCATGTTAAATTGAGCATATATGTGTCTGAAACAGGTGCAATCGCTTGCTTCATTTGAAAAATAAAATGGGATTTTAATGTTGAAAAATAGAAGAAACTAGAGACATTCATCACGAAATAGCCTGTGCGCAGTATTATTTTCCATCTTCTTGAAAAGTAGGTCAAGGTCACTGGCCTTCGAACCCATGCGAAGTACTCCTCCAAGGCATGTACCCATCAAATATGAAGTTTCTGTGAGCAATAGGAAAATTACTCTCATAAACATACTATTAAAGTGTTCGCTGCAGATCCTTGAATGCTTTTTGGGAATCCAAGGTGTCCCATTTGCCTCATTCCTGAGGACCACCTGACCCAAAGTTCAGCTGATCCTTTGCCGTCCCCCACTCACTGGATCTGCTCACACTGCTCCCCAGACTCGGGGTGTTTTGTCATTCTATGACTTTGAAGTGACATATATGCAGATTGAAGTGAGCTTGCTTGGCACTTTCTTTCATTTCCAAACTGTTCACCTCTGCTCGTCTTTACTTTGCTGTACCTTCCTGTATTATATTAAGTTCTAATCACAAATCTTTATCATCCAGCGATGCCGGTATAGATTACATCACAATCGTGGACAGAACTATTATTCTGGAAATTTTGAGGCTTGTTTGTTGAACAGGATTCTGCTTATTGTCTGATTACAATCAAACCACAATGCATATTAGGCGTAATACGGAAAAATAACTGGAAAGGAGATGTGGTGGTTAAAGTTATCCATACATCTTTTTAAATAAATACAGCCCACAGAGAGGTATGACAGCCGCTTCCAAGCCAAACCTAGGCATACAATGATGTGATCTGATAAAATACATTCTTTATGGACAGATTTAAAAGTCACAGAGCATGACGTGTGCAGGCAGTATCTCATTCCACTGTTTGAGGATTCGAAAATAGAATAATCGTGATGTGAGACTCCTGAGGTTTGGGGAATCCTGCTGCAGTTTATTTGACAAGCCTGTGATTTCACGCTCACGATATAATGCTGTTTGTGTGCCTCTTCCCATTGCAGTATATTTTCCTCTCATTCAAGTGTTTGTTTGCGTTTCTCATGCTGAAATTCTTCCATAAAACAGATAAAAGTAATGAGTTCTGTCTGTTTTTGCCTGTGACTCCTCACTTCCACCTCAAACTGATTCCAGGAAAACGCGGCTGTGCAGAAATAGGTGGGGCAGCGCTCAGGTCAACGCCCTCAAGAGTTACCGATATTGGAGCCTGAACAAGGATTTTTTTTTTTTTCCCAGTGTAATTTTACTGTCCAACATGCATATAAAGTGGTTCTGACAGGAAGTCCATCTGCTCAGCACCTTTTAACCCACGGCCAAATCCAGTTGCTTTTCTCAGTTCCTCTTCTCTCCTCTGCTTTTCTCCTACTAGTCTAACCACAACAACACATATGTTGTCACAGCCATTCCTTTTTTCTCCCCTTTAACAAACAGGTTTTTAATGATAAAACTGCTGTGCACAAAAAGGTTGAGCGGACGTAACTAATGAAACTGACCTCACAGTGACCAATTTCATATCTGCCGTCTGCAACAACAGCTCAAGATACTATGCACGTGTACAGGGAATCCCAAACAGGAAGTGCCAAATTTTGAGTCCACAGTGAAACTGGAAATGCCAAATGTTAAACATTTCCTGGATTGACAACATTTTGGTAATCTCGTGAGATTTCAGTGGAAAGTTGACACTGAAACAGGAAATGCCAAATTTGGAGTCCACAGTGAAACCAGAAATGTCAAATGTCAAACAATTCCTGGAATGCTAAACTGAGAGGCGGTGTGCACCTTGACAGGTCTTGAGGTAAGTCAGTGACGATTTTGTGTGTAAATTACATGTAAAAATATTTTGATCTTTGAAATAAGTAAGCTGAAGGGTTTTAGCCATGCTATTGTGCCCCTGAACATTTACTGAAAATAAAGTCTGAAGTACCTAAATGACATGGTTAGATGGTGAGGAACTTCTAAGCATGTGATAGGCAAATAAAGAAAAATGTTTAAAATGGCGGGGCATCAAGAGGGATGTAGTTAGGGGGTCTGGGTGGCAAAGCCCCTAGAAGCTGAAGGATTTTATCCATGCTAATGCTCCCCAGCAGCAATTACTGAAAATAAAGTCTGAAGGACATAACTGATAAGGTGATATGGTGATGAACTTCTAGGCATGTGAGAGGCAAATAAAAAATGCTTAAAATGGCAGGGTGTCAAAAGGGCTGTAGTTGGGGAGTCTGGGGAGCTTTGACCCCCAGAAGCAGAAGGGTTTTTTGGGGAAAGTGTAATGCACGGACCCACAACAGGGGGCGTAAATGAACGGTCAATAGATAAACCAATAAATACAATTTATTGCGGCAAATGTGCACAACAGGTCAAATACTGCTTTTAGACAGCCAATCACAAAATAAAATAGGTGACGTGTGGACAGGCCCGAGGGTAGGAGACGCCTATCCACAGAAGAGCCGAGGCCCACAAGGTTCCACCGCCAACGGAGACCTGCAGTATGCCGAAGCCGCCAAGTCCTGAGTCCCCAGGTGGCCTCTGCTTCCAGCTGTCAGATCCGGCACTGCTGGCAGGAACAAAACAGGTTAATGGTGGGTGTGTGGACACCCAGTAAGCAATCAGCAAAAAGTCACAGTTTCTTCCTGAGGGAAAAATCCACAACTCCCAGAAACAGGAATGCTGAGAACGTGCAGTACCAATAGTATACTTAATGTTTCAGGAAAGTGAGGAGTAGGAAACGCCAACTCCCTCCAATTTCCACAAAACCCAGCTCCAAGCTGCGAGCATACAAAGGTTACGACTGCAAACTCAGTAGCAAATAATGTGCGAACGGCACAGAAATAGCTGAGAGGTTACCTGTGAGGTAAGCTGATATCTCGGCAGAGATGTGGTGTCTCCTCCAGGCTTTTATAGTGCTGCAGATGGTAATTTCTGACAGCTGTCAGTCCTGGCTTCTGGATGGCAACTGCGCCCTCTCAATCAATCAATTTTTCAATCAATTTTATTTATATAGCGCCAAATCACAACAAACAGTTGCCCCAAGGCGCTTTATATTGTAAGGCAAGGCCATACAATAATTACGTAAAAACCCCAACGGTCAAAACGACCCCCTGTGAGCAAGCACTTGGCGACAGTGGGAAGGAAAAACTCCCTTTTAACAGGAAGAAACCTCCAGCAGAATCAGGCTCAGGGAGGGGCAGTCTTCTGCTGGGACTGGTTGGGGCTGAGGGAGAGAACCAAGAAAAAGACATGCTGTGGAGGGGAGCAGAGATCGATCACTAATGATTAAATGCAGAGTGGTGCATACAGCGCAAAAAGAGAAAGAAACACTCAGTGCATCATGGGAACCCCCCAGCAGTCTAAGTCTATAGCAGCATAACTAAGGGATGGTTCAGGGTCACCTGATCCAGCCCTAACTTTAAGCTTTAGCAAAAAGGAAAGTTTTAAGCCTAATCTTAAAAGTAGAGAGGGTGTCTGTCTCCCTGATCTGAATTGGGAGCTGGTTCCACAGGAGAGGAGCCTGAAAGCTGAAGGCTCTGCCTCCCATTCTACTCTTACAAACCCTAGGAACTACAAGTAAGCCTGCAGTCTGAGAGCGAAGCGCTCTATTGGGGTGATATGGTACTATGAGGTCCCTAAGATAAGATGGGACCTGATTATTCAAAACCTTATAAGTAAGAAGAAGAATTTTAAATTCTATTCTAGAATTAACAGGAAGCCAATGAAGAGAGGCCAATATGGGTGAGATATGCTCTCTCCTTCTAGTCCCCGTTAGTACTCTAGCTGCAGCATTTTGAATTAACTGAAGGCTTTTCATGGAACTTTTAGGACAACCTGATAATAATGAATTACAATAGTCCAGCCTAGAGGAAATAAATGCATGAATTAGTTTTTCAGCGTCACTCTGAGACAAGACCTTTCTAATTTTAGAGATATTACGTAAATGCAAAAAAGCAGTCCTACATATTTGTTTAATATGCGCTTTGAATGACATATCCTGATCAAAAATGACTCCAAGATTTCTCACAGTATTACTAGAGGTCAGGGTAATGCCATCCAGAGTAAGGATCTGGTTAGACACCATGTTTCTAAGATTTGTGGGGCCAGTACAATAACTTCAGTTTTATCTGAGTTTAAAAGCAGGAAATTAGAGGTCATCCATGTCTTTATGTCTGTAAGACAATCCTGCAGTTTAGCTAATTGGTGTCTGTCCTCTGGCTTCATGGATAGATAAAGCTGGGTATCATCTGCGTAACAATGAAAATTAAGCAATACCGTCTAATAATACTGCCTAAGGGAAGCATGTATAAAGTGAATAAAATTGGTCCTAGCACAGAACCTTGTGGAACTCCATAATTAACTTTAGTCTGTGAAGAAGATTCCCCATTTACATGAACAAATTGTAATCTATTAGACAATATGATTCAAACCACCGCAGCGCAGTGCCTTTAATACCTATGGCATGCTCTAATCTCTGTAATAAAATTTTATGGTCAACAGTATCAAAAGCAGCACTGAGGTCTAACAGAACAAGCACAGAGATGAGTCCACTGTCCGAGGCCATAAGATCATTTGTAACCTTCACTAATGCTGTTTCTGTACTATGATGAATTCTAAAACCTGACTGAAACTCTTCAAATAGACCATTCCTCTGCAGATGATCAGTTAGCTGTTTTACAACCACCCTTTCAAGAATTTTTGAGAGAAAAGGAAGGTTGGAGATTGGCCTATAATTAGCTAAGATAGCTGGGACAAGTGATGGCTTTTTAAGTAATGGTTTAATTACTGCCACCTTAAAAGCCTGTGGTACATAGCCAACTAACAAAGATAGATTGATCATATTTAAGATCGAAGCATTAAATAATGGTAGGGCTTCCTTGAGCAGCCTGGTAGGAATGGTGTCTAATAAACATGTTGATGGTTTGGATGAAGTAACTAATGAAAATAACTCAGACAGAACAATCGGAGAGAAAGAGTCTAACCAAATACCGGCATCACTGAAAGCAGCCAAAGATAACGATACGTCTTTGGGATGGTTATGAGTAATTTTTTCTCTAATAGTTAAAATTTTGTTAGCAAAGAAAGTCATGAAGTCATTACTAGTTAAAGTTAATGGAATACTGAGCTCAATAGAGCTCTGACTCTTTGTCAGCCTGGCTACAGTGCTGAAAAGAAACCTGGGATTGTTCTTATTTTCTTCAATTAGTGATGAGTAGTAAGATGTCCTAGCTTTACGGAGGGCTTTTTATAGAGCAACAGACTCTTTTTCCAGGCTAAGTGAAGATCTTCTAAATTAGTGAGACGCCATTTCCTCTCCAACTTACGGGTTATCTGCTTTAAGCTGCGAGTTTGTGAGTTATACCATGGAGTCAGGCACTTCTGATTTAAAGCTCTCTTTTTCAGAGGAGCTACAGCATCCAAAGTTGTCTTCAATGAGTATGTAAAACTATTGACGAGATACTCTATCTCACTTACAGAGTTTAGGTAGCTACTCTGCACTGTGTTGGTATATGGCATTAGAGAACATAAAGAAGGAATCATATCCTTAAACCTAGTTACAGCGCTTTCTGAAAGACTTCTAGTGTAATGAAACTTATTCCCCACTGCTGGGTAGTCCATCAGAGTAAATGTAAATGTTATTAAGAAATGATCAGACAGAAGGGAGTTTTCAGGGAATACTGTTAAGTCTTCAATTTCCATACCATAAGTCAGAACAAGATCTAAGATATGATTAAAGTGGTGGGTGGACTCATTTACATTTTGAGCAAAGCCAATAGAGTCTATAATAGATTAAATGCAGTGTTGAGGCTGTCATTCTCAGCATCTGTGTGGATGTTAAAATCGCCCACTATAATTATCTTATCTGAGCTAAGCACTAAGTCAGACAAAAGGTCTGAAAATTCACAGAGAAACTCACAGTAACGACCAGGTGGACGATAGATAATAACAAATAAAACTGGTTTTTGGGACTTCCAATTTGGATGGACAAGACTAAGAGTCAAGCTTTCAAATGAATTAAAACTCTGTCTGGGTTTTTGATTAATTAATAAGCTGGAATGGAAGATTGCTGCTAATCCTCCGCCTCGGCCCATGCTACGAGCATTCTGGCAGTTAGTGTGACTCGGGGGTGTTGACTCATTTAAACTAACATATTCATCCTGCTGTAACCAGGTTTCTGTAAGGCAGAATAAATCAATATATTGATCAATTATTATATCGTTTACTAACAGGGACTTAGAAGAGAGAGACCTAATGTTTAATAGACCACATTTAACTGTTTTAGTCTGTGGTGCAGTTGAAGGTGCTATATTATTTTTTCTTTTTGAATTTTTATGCTTAAATAGATTTTTGCTAGTTATTGGTGGTCTGGGAGCAGGCACCGTCTCTACGGGGATGGGGTAATGAGAGGATGGCAGGGGGAGAGAAGCTGCAGAGAGGTGTGTAAGACTACAACTCTGCTTCCTGGTCCCAACCCTGGATAGTCATGGTTTGGAGGATTTAAGAAAATTGGCCAGATTTCTAGAAATGAGAGCTGCTCCATCCAAAGTGGGATGGATGCCGTCTCTCCTAACAAGACCCTCTGGTGCCTGAAACCCGACAACAGGCAGGGCGCCCTCTGGCACTGGCCAGCAGTACCTCCTCTTCGGGCGGCCCACACGACAGGACCCCCCCCCCCAACGGGCGCCTCCTGGCGCCCGACCAGGCTTGTCAGGGTGTCGCTGGTAGAAATCGGCCAGGAGGGCCGGATCTAGGATGAAGCTCCTCTTCACCCAGGAGCATTCTTCAGGTCCGTAACCCTCCCAGTCCACCAGATACTGGAGACTCCGACCCCTCCGGCAAACATCCAGAAGCCTGCGGACTGTCCACGCAGGCTCACCGTCAATGATGCGGGCAGTAGGCGGTGCTGGTCCGGGGATGCAGAGGTCCGAGGTGTGATATGGTTTAAGCTTGGAGACATGAAAAACTGGATGGATCCGCAGTGAAGCTGGGAGTTTCAGCTTCACTGCAGCTGGACTGATGATTTTGGCAATCTTGAATGGTCCGATATATCTGTCCATCAGTTTTGGTGACTCCGTGTTAAGCAGGATGTTCTTGGTTGACAGCCAGACCTCCTGCCCGGGCTGGTATTCTGGGGCTGGGGGCGCGTCGGCGGTCTGCATGGTTCTTCGCCCTCGTCCGGGCTTTCAGCAGGGCAGAGCGGGCTGTTCGCCACACCCGACGCACCCTCCTGAGGTGGGCCTGGACCGAGGGAACCCCGACCTCTCCCTCCACAGCCGGAAACAGTGGGGGCTGGTACCCCATACACACATCGAACGGGGAGAGGCTGGTAGCAGACGAGACTTGGCTGTTATGAGTGTACTCGATCCAGGCCAGATGTTGACTCCAGGCCGTCGGGTGCGCGGCTGTCACACATCGTAAGGCCTGTTCCAGCTCCTGGTTGGCCCACTCTGCCTGTCCGTTGGTCTGAGGGTGGTACCCGGACGAAAGGCTCACGGTGGCCCCCAGTTCCCTACAGAAACTCCTCCAGACTTGCGAGGAGAACTGGGGACCATGATCCGAGACTATGTTCGTTGGGATACCATGCAGATGTACGATGTGGTGGACCAGGAGGTCTGCAGTCTCCTGGGCCGTCGGGAGCTTCGGGAGGGCCACGAAGTGGGCCGCCTTGGAGAACCGGTCCACTATCATCAGGATGGTTGTCATTCCCTGGGACACAGGGACACCCATGACAAAGTCCAGGCCGATGTGGGACCAGGGGCGGTGAGGCACAGGTAACGGCTGGAGGAGTCCCTTCTCTGGTTGATGTACAGCCTTGCCCATGGCACAGGTGGTACAGACCCGGACATATTCCCAGACGTCAGCCTCCATTGACGCCCACCAGAACCGCTGCCGGACCACTGCCACGGTCCTTCGCACCCCTGGATGGCAGGTGATCTTAGAACCATGACAGAAGTCCAAAACTGCAGTCCTAGCATCTGGTGGGACGTACATACGGTTTGATGGTCCACCGCTGGGGTCCGGGTGACGTGTCAGGGCCTCACTGACGATGTTCTCCACGTCCCACGTCAGTGTGGCGACGATAGTGGACTCCGGGATGATGTTTTCAGGTGGATCCGACAGCTCCATTTTGACTTCTTCTTCGTGCACCCGAGACAGTGCATCTGACCGCTGGTTGATGGTCCTGGGCCGATAGGTGATCCTGAAGTCAAAACGTCCAAAAAATAGAGACCAACGGGCTTGCCTGGGGTTCAGACGCTTAGCGGTCCAAATGTACTCCAGGTTCCGATGGTCAGTGAAAACCGTGAATGGAACCACAGCTCCCTCCAACAAGTGTCTCCACTCCTCCAGGGCCTCCTTCACCGCCAGGAGCTCCCGATTGCCGACGTCATAATTCTGCTCTGCCGGGGTCAACCTGCGGGAGAAATAGGCACAGGGGTGGAGAACCTTATCGGAGTCCCCGCTCTGGGACAGCAGGGCTCCTATCCCTGAGTCAGAGGCATCTACCTCCACAACAAACTGGCGGCTAGGATCGGGCTGCACCAGAACTGGCGCAGCAGAGAACCAGCGTTTCAACTCCCTAAACGCGGCTTCACACCGATCCGACCAGGTGAAGGGAACTTTTGGGGAGGTCATGGCTGTAAGGGGACCAACAACCTGACTATAGCCCTTGATAAACCTCCGATAGAAATTAGCGAAGCCGAGGAACTGTTGCAGCTTCCTGCGGCTTGCCGGTTGGGGCCAATCTCTCACCGCCGCTACCTTGGCCGGATCGGGTGCGACGGAGTTGGAGGAGATGATGAACCCCACAAAGGACAAAGAAGTACGGTGGAACTCATACTTCTCGCCTTTCACCAACAGCCGGTTGTCCAACGACCGCTGCAGGACCTGACGTACATGCTTCACATGAGTCTCAGGATCCGGGGAGAAGATGAGGATATTGTCTAGGTATACAAAGACGAAGCGATGCAGGAAGTCCCGCAAGCCGTCATTTATCAATGCTTGGAACGTCGCGGGGGCGTTAGTGAGGCCGAACGGCATGACCAGGTACTCAAAGTGACCTAACGGGGTGTTAAATGCCGTCTTCCATTCGTCTCCCTTCCGGATCCGAACCAGGTGATACGCATTCCTAAGATCCAACTTTGTAAAGATTTTGGCTCCATGCAGGGGCGTGAACACTGAATCCAACAGAGGGAATGGGTATCGGATGCGAACCGTAATCTCATTCAGCCCTCTGTAATCAATGCATGGACGGAGTCCACCGTCCTTCTTGCCCACGATTAAGAAACCTGCACCTAACGGGGAGGAAGAGTTCCGGATCAACCCGGCAGCTAAGGAGTCCCGGATGTAGGTCTCCATTGATTCACGCTCGGGGCATGAGAGGTTGTACAGCTTGCTGGATGGATACTCAGCGCCCGGGATCAAATCAATGGCACAATCATATGGTCGATGCGGGGGAAGCGTGAGTGCCAGATTTTTGCTGAAAATGTCAGCAAGATCGTGGTACTCAGCCGGCACCGCCGTAAGATTGGGTGGGACTCGAAACTCCTCCTTAGCAGATACACCGGGTGGAACCGAGGATCTTAAACACTCCCGGTGGCAGGTTTCACTCCACTGAGCCACAACCCCAGACGGCCAATCGATCCGGGGATTGTACTTACTAATCCATGGATAGCCCAAAATCACTCTGGAGGTAGAAAGTGTTACAAAGAACACAATCTCCTCCCTGTGGTTTCCAGACACAACCAGTGTTAAGGGCTGTGTCTGGTGTGTTATTAGTGGAAGAAGGGTGCCATCTAGTGCCCGTACCTTCACTGGAGAAGGAAGGGCCACTAGAGGGAGCCCCACTTCCTTAGCCCATCTGCTATCTAGCAGATTCCCTTCTGACCCTGTGTCGATCAGTGCTGGGGCTTGAAGGGTTAAATCCCCACAGAGGATCGATCACAACTGGGATTCGTGCGGATTTTCGTGCATTACCCGCGTGTGTTATGGCCCACCCTTAGCCCAGTCTCTAAGGGCGAGCGTTGGTGTTTAACCGCTTGGGGCATTGTTTCTGCAAATGCTCGTTAGAGCCGCAGAAAAAGCACTCTCCGCGGGCCAGCCTCCTCTGTCTGTTTTCTAATTTCATTTTGGCCCTGCTCATGTCCATAGCTTCATCAGCAGGGGGAGCTGTTGTCACACAGAGCACTCTGGCTCTGGAGCGTGGGGAAGGCGGGGCTGCTTTGGATCGGGAAGGGAGAGGGGCGTCACGTGCCCGGCCACGTCCTTCGTCTCGCTCCCATTGACGTTCTTCCAACCGGTTGTCTAATCAATCAATCAATCAATCAATCAATCAATTTTTTTATATAGCGCCAAATCACAACAAACAGTTGCCCCAAGGCGCTTTATATTGTAAGGCAAGGCCATACAATAATTATGTAAAACCCCAACGGTCAAAACGACCCCCTGGAGCAAGCACTTGGCTACAGTGGGAAGGAAAAACTCCCTTTTAACAGGAGAAACCTCCAGCAGAACCAGGCTCAGGGAGGGGCAGTCTTCTGCTGGGACTGGTTGGGGCTGAGGGAGATGAACCAGGAAAAAGACATGCTGTGGAGGGGAGTAGAGATCGATCACTAATGATAAATGCAGAGTGGTGCATACAGAGCAAAAGAGAAAGAAACAGTGCATCATTGGAACCCCCCAGCAGTCTACGTCTATAGCAGCATAACTAAGGGATGGTTCAGGGTCACCTGATCCAGCCCTAACTATAAGCTTTAGCAAAAAGGAAAGTTTTAAAGCCTAATCTTAAAAGTAGAGAGGGTGTCTGTCTCCCTGATCTGAATTGGGAGCTGGTTCCACAGGAGAGGAGCCTGAAAGCTGAAGGCTCTGCCTCCCATTCTACTCTTACAAACCCTAGGAACTACAAGTAAGCCTGCAGTCTGAGAGCGAAGCGCTCTATTGGGGTGATATGGTACTACGAGGTCCCCTAGATAAGATGGACCTGATTATTCAAAACCTTATAAGTAAGAAGAAGAATTTTAAATTCTATTCTAGAATTAACAGGAAGCCAATGAAGAGAGGCCAATATGGGTGAGATATGCTCTCTCCTTCTAGTCCCCGTCAGTACTCTAGCTGCAGCATTTTGAATTAACTGAAGGCTTTTTAGGGAACTTTTAGGACAACCTGATAATAATGAATTACAATAGTCCAGCCTAGAGGAAATAAATGCATGAATTAGTTTTTCAGCATCACTCTGAGACAAGACCTTTCTGATTTTAGAGATATTGCGTAAATGCAAAAAAGCAGTCCTACATATTTGTTTAATATACGCTTTGAATGACATATCCTGATCAAAAATGACTCCAAGAGATTTCTCACAGTATTACTAGAGGTCCAGGGTAAAACAATGAAAATTTAAGCAATACCGTCTAATAATTACTGCCTAAGGGAAGCATGTTAAAGTGAATAAAATTGGTCCTAGCACAGAACCTTGTGGAACTCCATAATTAACTTTAGTCTGTGGAAGAAGATTCCCCATTTACATGAACAAATTGTAATCTATTAGACAAATATGATTCAAACCACCGCAGCGCAGTGCCTTTAATACCTATGGCATGCTCTACTCTCTGTAATAAAATTTATGGTCAACAGTATCAAAAGCAGCACTGAGGTCTAACAGAACAAGCACAGAGATGAGTCCACTGTCCGAGGCCATAAGAAGATCATTTGTAACCTTCACTAATGCTGTTTCTGTACTATGATGAATTCTAAAACCTGACTGAAACTCTTCAAATAGACCATTCCTCTGCAGATGATCAGTTAGCTGTTTTACAACTACCCTTTCAAGAATTTTTTGAGAGAAAGGAAGGTTGGAAGATTGGCCTATAATTAGCTAAGATAGCTGGGTCAAGTGATGGCTTTTTAAGTAATGGTTTAATTACTGCCACCCTTAAAAGCCTGTGGTACATAGCCAACTAACAAAGATAGATTGATCATATTTAAGATCGAAGCATTAAATAATGGTAGGGCTTCCTTGAGCAGCCTGGTAGGAATGGGGTCTAATAAAACATGTTGATGGTTTGGATGAAGTAACTAATGAAAATAACTCAGACAGAACAATCGGAGAGAAAGAGTCTAACCAAATACCGGCATCACTGAAAGCAGCCAAAGATAACGATACGTCTTTGGGATGGTTATGAGTAATTTTTTCTCTAATAGTTAAAATTTTGTTAGCAAAGAAAGTCATGAAGTCATTACTAGTTAAAGTTAATGGAATACTGAGCTCAATAGAGCTCGGACTCTTTGTCAGCCTGGCTACAGTGCTGAAAAGAAACCTGGGATTGTTCTTATTTTCTTCAATTAGTGATGAGTAGAAAGATGTCCTAGCTTTTCGGAGGGCTTTTTATAGAGCAACAGACTCTTTTTTCCAGGCTAAGTGAAGATCTTCTAAATTAGTGAGACGCCATTTCCTCTCCAACTTACGGGTTATCTGCTTTAAGCTACGAGTTTGTGAGTTATACCACGGGTCAGGCACTTCTGATTTAAGCTTTCTTTTTTAGAGGAGCTACAGCATCCAAAGTTGTCTTCAATGAGGATGTAAAACTATTGATGAGATACTCTATCTCACTTACAGAGTTTAGGGTAGCTACTCTGCACTGTGTTGGTATATGGCATTAGAGAACATAAAGAAGGAATCATATCCTTAAACCTAGTTTACAGTGCTTTCTGAAAGACTTCTAGTGTAATGAAACTTATTCCCCACTGCTGGGTAGTCCATCAGAGTAAATGTAAATGTTATTAAGAAATGATCAGACAGAAGGGAGTTTTCAGGGAATACTGTTAAGTCTTCTATTTCCATACCATAAGTCAGAACAAGATCTAAGATATGATTAAAGTGGTGGGTGGACTCATTTACTTTTTGAGCAAAGCCAATAGAGTCTAATAATAGATTAAATGCAGTATTGAGGCTGTCATTCTCAGCATCTGTGTGGATGTTAAAATCGCCCACTATAATTATCTTATCTGAGCTAAGCACTAAGTCAGACAAAAGGTCTGAAAATTCACAGAGAAACTCACAGTAACGACCAGGTGGACGATAGATATAACAAATAAAACTGGTTTTTGGGACTTCCAATTTGGATGGACAAGACTAAGAGTCAAGCTTTCAAATGAATTAAAGCTCTGTCTGGGTTTTTGATTAATTAATAAGCTGGAATGGAAGATTGCTGCTAATCCTCCGCCCCGGCCCGTGCTACGAGCATTCTGACAGTTAGTGTGACTCGGGGGTGTTGACTCATTTAAACTAACATATTCATCCTGCTGTAACCAGGTTTCTGTAAGGCAGAATAAATCAATATGTTGATCAATTATTATATCATTTACCAACAGGGACTTAGAAGAGAGAGACCTAATGTTTAATAGACCACATTTAACTGTTTTAGTCTGTGGTGCAGTTGAAGGTGCTATATTATTTTTTCTTTTTGAATTTTTATGCTTAAATAGATTTTTGCTGGTTATTGGTAGTCTGGGAGCAGGCACCGTCTCTACGGGGATGGGGTAATGAGGGGATGGCAGGGGGGAGAGAAGCTGCAGAGAGGTGTGTAAGACTACAACTCTGCTTCCTGGTCCCAACCCTGGATAGTCACGGTTTGGAGGATTTAAGAAAATTGGCCAGATTTCTAGAAATGAGAGCTGCTCCATCCAAAGTGGGATGGATGCCGTCTCTCCTAACAAGACCAGGTTTTCCCCAGAAGCTTTGTCAATTATCTATGAAGCCCACCTCATTTTTTGGACACCACTCAGACAGCCAGCAATTCAAGGAGAACATGCGGCTAAACATGTCACTCCCGGTCTGATTGGGGAGGGACCCAGAGAAAACTACAGAGTCTGACATTGTTTTTGCAAAGTTACACACCGATTTAATGTTAATTTTAGTGACCTCCGATTGACGTAACCGGGTGTCATTACTGCCGACGTGAATTACAATCTTACCAAATTTACGCTTAGCCTTAGCCAGCAGTTTGAAATTTCCTTCAATGTCGCCTGCTCTGGCCCCCGGAAGACAATTGACTATGGTTGCTGGTGTCGCTAACTTCACATTTCGCAAAACAGAGTCGCCAATAACCAGAGTTTGATCCTCGGCGGGTGTGTCGCCGAGTGGGGAAAAACGGTTAGAGATGTGAACGGGTTGGTGGTGTACACGGGGCTTCTGTTTAGAACTACGCTTCCTCCTCACAGTCACCCTGTCGGCTTGCTTTCCCGGCTGCTTGGGATCTGCCAGGGGGGAACTAACGGCGTCTAAGCTACCTTGGTCCGCACCGACTACAGGGGCCTGGCTAGCTGTAGAATTTTCCACGGTGCGGAGCCGAGTCTCCAATTCGCCCAGCCTGGCCTCCAAAGCTACGAATAAGCTACACTTATTACAAGTACCATTACTGCTAAAGGAGGCCGAGGAATAACTAAACATTTCACACCCAGAGCAGAAAAGTGCGGGAGAGACAGGAGAAGCCACCATGCTAAATTGGCTAAGAGCTAGTAGCTACGCTAAGCTAGCGGATTCCTAAAAACACGCAAAGTGAATAATGTGTAAATAATTTAGAGGTGATTCAGCAGAAGGAGTGCTTTAGTTAAGGCACGTAAAGATTACACTGGGAAACAAATCGTAATCTAGATAACTAGATCAATCTAACTGTGCAGATTAAACAGCTAACAGATACAGAAAAACGCCGCTGTGCTCCGGAACAGGAAGTGATACAATACCGCAGTGAGAGCCAACCACCAGTAGAGGCAAGCAAGAGTTTTCACGGCAAAAATCAAATTACAAATATAGCAAGTATAACCAAGTCAATAAGCCCGTCTAGATCCCACGGCCCACCAGGTGCTCCTTCAGGACCGGAGACAGTCCGTTTAAGAAGGCGGCGCAAAGCGCTACCGCATTCCAGCCGGCCCTCAGAAGTCGACTGCATACTCCGCAGCGCTCCAACGCCCCTGTCGAAAGGACAGCAGCATAGTGGAAGCAGATTCGCCTCGATTTGGGTGATCAAACACCTGTCTGAACTCCCTTACGAACCCAGTGTATGACATTAGGAGCCGTGAATTATGCTCCCAAAGTGCCGTAGCCCAGGCGCGTGCCTCATCTCGAAGCAAATTGACGACATAAGCCACCTTGCTGGTGTCTGACGCGTACATTACTGGGCGCTGTGCGAAGACTAGCGAATACTGCATTAGGAAGTCCGTGCACATCTCTACACAGCCTCCGTACGGCTCCGGGGGACTTATGTATGCTTCAGGGGATGGGGGGGGTCCGTTGAACAACCACTGGAGGGTTCCTGTTCAGCAACAGGTCGGCAGGAGGAGGAGCAGCAGCCGCGCCCTGTGCACGCACTTCCACCTGTGCGGTGAGAGCCTCCATCCTACGATTGAGTAGTACATTCTGCTTGGTTACCAAATCCAACCGAGCAGTGAAGGCGGCCAAGATTTGCTGCAACTCACCCATTATTCCTCCTGCGGAAGCCTGTGCACCTTGCGTCTCCATTGACTGTTCAACGGGTAGGTTGTGCCCCTCGGGATCTATGACGTTGGCCGAGATATCCTGTTGGGGAAAGTGTAATGCACGGACCCACAACAGGGGGCGTAAATGAACGGTCAATAGATAAACCAATAAATACAATTTATTGCGGCAAATGTGCACAACAGGTCAAATACTGCTTTTAGATAGTCAATCACAAAATACAATAGGTGACGTGTGGGCAGGCCCGACGGTAGAAGACGCCTATCCAGAGAAGAGCCGGGGCCCACAAGGTTCCACCGCCAATGGAGACCTGCAGTATGCCAAAGCCACCAAGTCCTGAGTCCCCAGGTGGCCTCTGCTTCCAGCTGTCAGATCCGACACTGCTGGCAGGAACAAAAACAGGTTAATGGTGGGTGTGTGGACACCCAGTAAGCAATCAGCAAAAAGTCACAGTTTCTTCCTGAGGGAAAAATCCACCACTCCCAGAAACAGGAATGCTGAGAACGTGCAGTACCAATAGTATACTTAATGTTTCAGGAAAGTGAGGAGTAGGAAACGCCAACTCCCTCCAACTTCCACAAAACCCAGCTCCAAGCTGCGAGCATACAAAGGTTACGACTGCAAACTCAGTAGCAAATAATGTGCGAACGACACAGAAACGGCTGAGAGGTTACCTGTGAGGTAAGCTGATATCTCGGCAGAGATGTGGTGTCTCCTCCAGGCTTTTATAGTGCTGCAGATGGTAATTTCTGACAGCTGTCAGTCCTGGCTCCTGGATGGCAACTGCGCCCTCTGGTGCCTGAAACCCGACAACAAGCAGGGCGCCCTCTGGCGTTGGCCAGCAGTACCTCCTCTTCGGGTGGCCCACACAACAGTTTTAGCCATGCTTTTACTGAAAAAAAGTCTGAAGGACCTAAATGACATCGTGAGATGCTGAAGAGCTTTACTCGTTCATGTCCGTGACATATATGTATTATACAACCCCTGGCAATAATTATGGAATCACCGGCCTCTGAGGATGTTCATTCAGTTGTTTAATTTTGTAGAAAAAAAGCAGATCACAGACATGACACAAAATTAAAGTCATTTCAAATGGCAACTTTCTGGCTTTAAGAAACACTATAAGAAATCAAGAAAAAAGATTGTGGCAGTCAGTAACGGTTACTTTTTTAGACCAAGCAGAGGAAAAAATATGGACTCACTCAATTCTGAGGAATAAATTATGGAATCACCCTGTAAATTTTCATCCCCAAAACTAATCTGATCTGCTCGTTAGTCTGCATCTAAAAAGGAGTGATCACACCTTGGAGAGCTGTTTCACCAAGTGGACTGACATGAATCATGGCTCCAACACGAGAGATGTCAATTGAAACAAAGGAGAGGATTATCAAACTCTTAAAAGAGGGTAAATCATCACGCAATGTTGCAAAAGATGTTGGTTGTTCATAGTCAGCTGTGTCTAAACTCTGGACCAAATAGAAACAACATGAGAAGGTTGTTAAAGGCAAACATACTGGTAGACCAAGGAAGACATCAAAGCGTCAAGACAGAAAACTTAAAGCAATATGTCTCAAAAATTGAAAATGCACAACAAAACAAATGAGGAATGAATAGGAGGAAACTGGAATCAACGTCTGTGACCGAACTGTAAGAAACCGCCTAAAGGAAATGGGATTTACATACAGAAAAGCTAAACGAAAGCCATCATTAACACCTAAACAGAAGAAAACAAGGTTACAATGGGCTAAGGAAAAGCAATCGTGGACTGTGGATGACTGGATGAAAGTCATATTCAGTGATGAATCTCGAATCTGCATTGGGCAAGGTGATGATGCTGGAACTTTTGTTTGGTGCCGTTCCAATGAGATTTATAAAGATGACTGCCTGAAGAGAACATGTACATTTCCACAGTCATTGATGATATGGGCTGCATGTCAGGTAAAGGCATTGGGGAGATGGCTGTCATTACATCATCAATAAATGCACAAGTTTACGTTGATATTTTGGACACTTTTCTTATCCCATCAATTGAAAGGATGTTTGGGGATGATGAAATCATTTTCAAGATGATAATGCATCTTGCCATAGAGCAAAAACTGTGAAAACATTCGTTGCAAAAAGACACATAGGGTCAATGTCATGGCCTGCAAATAGTCCGGATCTTGAACCAATTGAAAATCTTTGGTGGAAGTTGGAGAAAATGGTCCATGACAAGGCTCCAACCTGCAAAGCTGATCAGGCAACAGCAATCAGAGAAAGTTGGAGCCAGATTGATGAAGAGTACTGTTTGTCACTCATTATGTTGTGAAAGTGTAGGTACATGGACCCACAACAGGGGGCGTAAATGAATGGACAATGGAATAAGCCAAAATGCAACAATTTAATGTTGTGAATGTGCACAACAGAACAACAGACAACACAATTTAGAATAGCAGTCAATAATTCACGGTGACGTGTGGGCAGGCTCGAGGATAGAAGACGCCTGTCCAGAGAAGAGCCGGATTCCACACGTCTTCCACTGCCAACGGATCTGGAGCACTGCAGAGCCACCAAGCTCTGAGTCCCCAGGTGGCCACTGCCTCCGGCTGTCAGATCTGGTACTGCTGGCAGAAAAACAGACAGGTGATGGTGGCTGCGTGCACACCCAGCAGTCAGAAACGGGTGGGAAACACCTCCACCTCTTAAGCACAGTCACACAGGAACAATAATGTGCAGCGCCTGAAAGACTACTTATCCGAGGAGCGAAGAGCGTCGTCTCCTCCCAGCCTCCAGCTGCTGACCAGTCAAACAGGTACGCCTGCAAATGTTCAGAACAAAACTACGGCTGAGTGTTTACCTGTTAGGTAGAACGATTTCTCGGCAGCGAGGTGAAGATGCTGCCCGGCCTTTATGGTGATGTGGTTGGTGATGATGAGTGACAGCTGGTGCTGATGATGAATGACAGCTGCCACTCCCGGTTGCTCCGGCACCCTCTCGTGCCTGAAGCCCGCACTTCAGGCAGGGCGCCCTCTGGTGGTGGGCCAGCAGTACCTCCTCTTCAGCGGCCCACACAACAGGACCCCCCCCTCAACAGGCGCCTCCTGGTGCCCGACCAGGTTTGTCCGGATATCGGCGGTAGAAATCGGCCAGGAGGGCCGGGTCCAGGATGAAGCTCCTCTTCACCCAGGATCGCTCTTCGCGTCCATAACCCTCTCAGTCCACCAGATACTGGAAACCCCAGCCCTGTCGACGGATGTCCAGGAGCCTGCTCACAGTCCAGGCAGCGGCGCCGGTCCGGGAGTGCAGAGGGAAGAGGTGTGGTACGGCTTGATGCGGGAGACATGGAAGACTGGGTGAATCCACAGTGAAGCTGGCAGCTTCAACTTCACTGTGGCCGGGCTGAGGACCTTGAGGATGGAGAAGGGGCCAATGTATCGGTCTTTCAGTTTTTGAGATTCCACCTGTAACAGGATGTCCTTTGTTGACAGCCAAACCTCCTGCCCGGGCTGGTATGCAGGGGCCGGGGATCGCCGGCGGTCTGTATGGGCCTTGGCCCTCGTCCGGGCTTTGAGCAGGGCAGAGCGGGCAGTGTGCCACACCCGACGGCACCTCCTCAGATGGGCCTGGACCGAGGGCAGCCCGACTGCTCCCTCCACAAGCGGAAACAATGGGGGCTGGTACCCCAAACATACTTCAAACGGGGAGAGGCCGGTGGCAGATGAAACTTGACTGTTGTGTGCGTACTCGATCCAGGCCAGATGGTTGCTCCAGGCTGTCGGGGGCGCGGAGGTCACGCAGCAGAGGGCCTGCTCCAATTCCTGGTTGGCCCGCTCTGCCTGTCCTTTTGTTTGGGGATGGTACCCGGATGAGAGGCTCACGGTGGCCTCCAGTTCTCTACAGAAACTCCTCCAGACTTGCGAGGAGAACTGGGGACCACGGTCTGACACGATGTCGGATGGAATCCCATGCAGACGTACGACATGGTGGACCAGGAGGTCTGCTGTCTCTTGGGCCATCGGGAGCTTTGGGAGGGCCACGAAGTGGGCCGCCTTGGAGAACCGGTCCACTATTGTGAAGATGGTGGTCATGCCCTGGGACAGCGGGAGGCCCCTGACGAAGTCCAGGCCGATGTGGGACCAGGGGTGGTGAGGCACAGGTAACGGCTGGAGGAGTCCCTGTGCCCGTTGGTGGTCTGCTTTTCCCCTGGCGCAAGTGGTACAGGCCTGGACGTACTCCCGGACATCGGCTTCCATCGACGCACACCAGAAGCGCTGGCGGACCACTGCCACGGTTCTTCGCACCCCTGGGTGACAGGTTAGCTTGGAACCATGACAGAAGTCCAAGACCGCAGCTCTGGTTTCTGGTGGGACGTAATGTCTGTTCCTTGGCCCAGTCCCCGGGTCCGGGTTCCTTGCCAGGGCCTCCCGAACAGTCTTCTCCACGTCCCAGGTGAGGGTGGCCACGATAGTGGACTCGGGGATGATGGATTCCGGTGGATCCGACAGCTCGGCCTTGACTTCCTCTTCGTGGACCCGGGACAGGGCATCAGATCGCTGGTTCTTGGGCGGTAGGTGATCCGGAAGTCAAAATGCCCGAAGAACAGTGACCAGCGGGCTTGCCTGGGGTTCAGATGCTTGGCAGTCCGGATGTACTCCAGGTTCCGATGGTCCGTGAAAACCGTGAAGGGCGCCGTCGCTCCCTCCAACAGGTGTCTCCACTCCTCAAGAGCCTCTTTCACCGCTAGGAGTTCCCAATTGCCGACGTCATAGTTCCTCTCTGCCGGGGTCAACCTACGGGAAAAATAGGCACAAGGGTGGAAAACCTTATCGGACTCCCTGCTCTGGGACAGCATGGCTCTGGTGCAGAACTGGTGCAGTCGAGAACCGGCGTTTCAGCTCCCTAAATGCGGCTTCGCACCGATCCGACCAGGTGAAGGGGACTTTGGTGAAGGTTAGGGCCGTCAGGGGGCTAACTACCTGGCTATAGCCCTTTCGTCTCCTCCCAGCTTCCAGCTGCTGACCAGTCAAACAGGTACGCCTGCAAATGTTCAGAACAAAACTACAGCTGAGTGTTTACCTGTTAGGTAGAACGATTTCTCGGCAGCGAGGTGGTGGGCCAGCAGTACCTCCTCTTCCGCGGCCCACACAACACATTAAGTTCATGCCTCAGAGACTGCAAGCTGTTATAAAAGCCAGAGGTGGTGCAACAAAATACTAGTGATGTGTTGGAGCGTTCTTTTGTTTTTCATGATTCCATAATTTTTTCCTCAGAATTGAGTGATTCCATATTTTTTTTCCCTCTGCTTGGTCTAAAAAACCATTACTGACTGCCACAAATTTTTTCCTGATTTCTTATAGTGTTTCTTAAAGCCAGAAAGTTGCCATTTGAAATGACTTTAGTTTTGTGTCATGTCTGTGATCTGCTTTTTTTCTACAAAATTAAACAACTGAATGAACATCCTCCGAGGCCGGTGATTCCATAATTTTTGCCAGGGGTTGTAGAATATAAAGTATTTTTGACAGTTGTGATATTCAACAAGGCTCCTCCAGTGGATATTTTTGAGGACTGACTGTGTGCAATGTGGGGACATCCTTCATGATCTCTCATGGAAATATCTGTAAGTCCTGCGGCTTTTTTTTAGTTCAGTGTGATAGCATTCACTGTAAACAGAAGAAAGAAAATATAGCAGTTAAGACAAATTGCTGCACTTAATTTCCGATTTTACTTAGTTTTTTAAGCAATTAGCCAGAGACCCCAGAGCAAAGAACAACACCATTGGTAGATCAGACTCCGAAACGATCAGAGCACACAGCATCAGACATCCATACAACAGTTGCCGAGCTGGAAACAGGTGGAGAGATTTGTCAAGGACTCAGACAATTGATCGGTACGCTGGTAGACCGTCCAGCAGCAAGCAGCGTCCATGGGGGAAGCAGCAAGGGAGTAATCCAGGTTAACAATTAGTCAGAGTCCAGTAAACAAACATACCAATGTGACAAATCAGAAAATGATAGGCAGTACTCAGGAAAATGCAAGATAGCAGGCATGAGAGCAACATTATCTGGTATTGGAGTGATGTGTTGTGGATGTTATATAAGATATTAGATATATAAGACTGCACATGAAACATGAAGCCCAGGTAACAGAAAACAAAGCCATTGAAAACATACACACACACACACACACACACACACACCTGATTCTGTGGACTCATTTCAATCTACGTTAGGTTAAATCTAGGATATTCTGTTTTCTGTTTCTTACACCTGACACTGATTTGGCGGAACTGATTTATACTATTACTGCTTGTGTTGTTTGAATTTTATTGTTTCTGAATTTTATTGTTTGTTACAGTAATTTTACTTGCCTTGCTGTTAGTCGACACATGTATTTTGTATTTTGTGTTGCTTTTGTTGATGTTTTATATTACTTTGTTTGCCGGAATGGATGGTAAGTTGGGTCCGCTCTTATTAGGACTGTGCACTTGTGACGCGCCTTGAGATGACCTGCATTGCAATTTGCCATTATACAAACAAGGTGAAATTAATTTAATTCAGATCAGTTGAACGGTTAACACTGAGGGAGATAGATGGGGTTTTTTTTCAGAAAACCTGAACTTTTTTTAAGTCTTGTGTCAGTGTGTCAGTGTAATGACGTGGTTGTCTCAAACTTGTTCAAAGTAGACAGCATACAATATCAAAAGTGGACCTCTGGGGCAAGAAAGACATCTTGAATGGCTCAAAACACATTGGGACTCATGAGGGAAAGATTTCGCTCATACTAACAGAATCAGTCGTAAATGGCATGTGTGAGTAATTTAGGAGAACTTCCCACATTTAATATTTCTTGTATTTGAGTTTTTTCCATAGGTTCAAACAAAATTTATGAATGGTCCAGACCTATAGTGGGAATCATGTGCAAATAGCCTGCAGTCATACAAAATTAGATTTTCAGGAATTGTAGAGAAGCTTGAATATTTGACTGGACTGGGTTGCTTTACGCAAGGACATTTAGCTTCAAATCACAGAAGCTTCCTCAGCTAAAATTCTTGCTCTGGAAGTCTGACTTCTGTCTGACTCTTGTAGAGAAGAAAGAAATTTTCAGGAATTTGCTATTTTTTAAATTTATATTATTATTATTATTATTATTATTATTATTATTATTATTATTACTACAATGATGCAGTTTTAGAGTAAAAACTGGACTTAAATTATATTTTGTAATTGCATTGATTGTATCCCGCTCAACTTCACAAAATTAAGTGCAATATAACTCAGAATTTAGTCATTCAGCTCAGTGGTATTAGTAACTTAAGATATTACTTTAACTCACAAAAACCCACCCTATGGGTGGGTGTGTGTGGTGTGTGTGTGTGTGTGTGTGTGTGTGTGTGTGTGTGTGTGTGTGTGTGTGTGTGTGTGTGTGTGTGTGTGTGTGTGTGTGTGTGTGTGTGTGCAGTATTTGTAAGCTCAGGCAGAGGAAAAGGAGGAGAAAGTTGGAAAAGTTGGAGAAACGCTGCACCCACCTCCTGGGTGATAGTTGGGTACCCAGAGGTTCACAGGGCCAGTCGGGCTGCAGTCAAATCCATCCTGCATAGGGGGCATTCCCGATGGTGCCCAAATTCTCATGCTGCATATTTATGGCACGAAGATTTCTTTCAACTCTGTGATGGACTCTCTTACTCTTAACCCCCTCCTGTGGCACTTGTTAAACGATCTGATGTGGCAAGACATCTTTTTCTCAAAAATCAGAATCGTGTAAGTGTTACTTCTGTTTTTCAGCTAAGCAGAATAACCTTCATGATTTGTTCCCCTATTTGCTAGCTTCAGCAGCTCCCTTAATTTCAACAATTACAAACTTGCCTTTGTGCAGGGGTGGTGGCCAAGTGGTTAATGCACTTGGTTTCAGTTCAGAAGGTTGCCGGTTCAAAGCCCACCCCTGCCACATTTCTCCATGTAATGTGGAGTTGCGTCAGGAAGGGCATCCGGCATAAAACTTGTGCCAATTTGACATGCAGATCTACCTTGGATTTGCTGTGGCGACCCCGAGTGCAAACAAACTTGCCTTTGTGTTTCTCAGGTAGCAACAAGCCAATCTGCTCTTCAGTGTTGACAATCCCAGTGTTGTGATTGGACATGTCTGGTGTGTGTTGGCGGAGCGCATAGCCTTCTGTGTTATTTTTGGAACATTATTTATGCTAATTCACCCGTCTCGTGAACACATGATGATGTACACACAGGAGGAATTCAGGAGCTTTCCACTCTTATTGAAGCCATTAGCTGGACTTAGGAGTGTTTTCTGAATTTGGCGTGGCACATTCTTATGAGTCCATCATACAAATTGGAACCTTGAGAGTTCATGAAAATGTTCTTGTATGAGATGTTTTTCTGTTTTTCGGTAAGGTAGATTTTAGATCACTCCCTCATAATTTTCCTGATTAACAAGGATGGATTTTGTCAACATTGCTTAAAGGCAGGACTATATTTTTATTTGGTTTTATCTGTTGGTTCTTCTGCTAATATATTTGTGCTTACATTGTGAAAATGATGACCCCTCCCCCTATGCAGACTCTCTGTGTATACTGTGGGTAAAATAAGTATTGAACACATCACCATTTTTCCCAATATATATTTCTAAAGGTGCTATTGACATTAAATTTTCACCAGATCTCAGTAACAACCCAAGTAATCCACAGGTGCAAAGAAACCAAAACAAATAAGTACTGAAATTAAGTAATCTGTAATAAAATGGAATGACACAAAGAAAAAATATTGAACATGCTCACTAAAATTTATTTAATACTTAGTAGAAAAGCCTTTGCTGGTAATGACAGCTTCACAATGTCCCCTGTATGGAGAAACTAGTCGCATGCATTGCTCAGGTGTGATTTTGGCCCATTCTTCCACACAAGCTCTCTTCAAATCTTGAAGGTTCTGTGAACCTCTTCCATGAACTCTGATCTTAGTTCTTTCTTAGATTTTCTGTTGGAATCAAGTCAGGTGTTTGGCTGGGACATTCTAGCAGATTTATTTTCATTCTCTGAAACCAACTGAGAGTTGTATTTTCTTGCTGAAATCTCCACCTTCATTTCATCTTCATCATTCTGGTTGATGGCAGAAGATTTTTATCAAGAATGGCTTGGTACATTTTTCCATTCCTCTTCCTTCAATTATATGATGGTTGCCAATGCCGTATGCTGAAAAACAGCCCCACACCATTATATTTCCACCTCCAAACTTCACTGTTGGTATGGTGTTTTTAGGGTGATGTGCAGCGCCATTTATGGTGTGTATTATGGCATCCAAAGTGTTCAGTTTTGGTCTCATCTGACCAGACAATTAGTGCAGCGGATAAGAGAATATTTAGAGGGGAATCCTGCAAATGGTGATAAACGCATCAAATTCGGCAGAAATACTCCTCAGACAATCAATCCAATTTTGAAAAAAAACGATTGGCCACTTGAATTTTCAATCGGTGGTCAGGTAGGGGTCAATTGAAGAATTACACAGAGGTCAAAATTAAAAGATGCTCCAATCATACTGAAAAATATTCCACATTATTTGCCTGATCATAAAGATTCCAAAAAGGTATAGTTTGGACTATCTGTGACTGAATTCTATGGAGTTACGGGATAAAACAGCAAGAATGGTGACAAAGTTCAGTTTAATTTTGTACAGGGGTCAAAAGTTAAAGTTACTCCAATTTTGGTAAAACACAATGCAAATTACTAGTTGAGTTAACACGGTTCTAAAAAGGAATAGTTTGGACCATGTATCACCCTTACTTATCACGTTACAGGGTATGTCACATATCATAGAATCCAATAGACGTAGACCTTGTTTGACCTTTACTTTGGAGACCAAGCATTCAACACTGTCAACACTATTTCATTTATTAATCCTTTTAGCTCAACCAATAATTTGCATCACTTTTTACCAAAATTGGAGCAACTTTAACTTTTGACCCCTGTACAAAATGACACTGACCTTTGCCACCATTCTTACTGTGTTTATCTAAGGAGTATTTCTGCCAAATTTGACACTTTTATCACCATTTGCATGATTGTTTCACTTATCTGCTGCACTATAGAATCAAAATCAGAATAGCCTTTATTCGCCAAGTATCGCCAAGAAGACAAGGAATTTGACTCTGGTTTGAGCTGACTCTCTCTGTACAGGCATGCATAAATATACACTAAACACTGAATAATTCACAGTAAAAATGTGCTAATAAAATAAAATATGTAATAAAAAATGTGTGCTAAGGAGAAACAGACAAACAGCTTGAAGTAGTACATGAGGTATATGAATTGGTGAGTTTTTTTAGCAGGTTAAATTCTAAATATTCAATATTCTCAATGTTTCTTGTGTGACACCTTAGTAATGAGGCACATTTTTATAGGACGTCAGTTGGGACTAAACCAGTTGATATTAATTTGCACTGACAGGGGCCAGGATTGCTTTCTAATTACTGATAGATTTCAGCTGGTATATTGCCTTTCCATGCTTTTTTGCACCTCCCTTTCTTTCATGTGTTGATACTTTTTTCCTGTGTCATTTCACATTATTACACATAACTTAATTTCTGTACTTATTTGTTTTGGTTTCTTTGCATGTGTGTATTACTTGTTTCTGACATTTGGAGAAAATTTCACATCAATAAGACCTTTAGAAATATATTTACTGAGAAAAATGGTGGTGTTAAATACTTCTTTTACCCGCTGTATTTACCAATATAAGGAGAATATTGATGCTGTATATATATACTGCATAGAAGTACTTAGTGTATGGTTGTGAGAAGTGGGCATTAACCAGTGACCTAAGGCAATGACTAGATGTTTTTGGTACTCAGTCTATTCAGAGAATGTGTGAGTATTCCTGCAATAACTTTGTCTCAATGAATGCTTTGCCTGGTGAGACAAGAATGTGAAGTATCACTTGCATTGTGAGGGAACATCAGCTGGACAGTTGGCCATGTGTCTTGTTTCTGTCCACAATCCACCATGCAGGTGCCTCAGTATAGCAAGCACACAGGCGACACTGGGAAGCAAAAACTCCCTCTGATGATATTGAGGAAGAAACCTCACGCAGACCAGACTCAACGGGGTGACCCATGCTAGGCCATTCTAACAGTTACAAGGTTTTTGCAAGGTTTTATAAAGGTGATTCCTTTCAGGAGGTGGGAATGGACTGGTTGTATGTGGGGTTGTTGCCTTCCAGGTCCAGAAGTGGTTCTCTAGAGTGAGCAATACAGCGACATGTGGTACAAGCCCATGCTCCAACACCTGATTACTTGGAAAAAAAAGAGAGAAAAAAAGATTAATCAATGAATAAAGGTACAGTGTGGAAAGGCAGTGGTTCTGTTCTGTCTACGGCAAGATGGCAGATCATATGCAGCTGTGGCACAGTGGGAGCTGCTTGTGCACCACAGACAGTTAATCAGTATTGGAGCTTCTATTTAAGCGGAGATTTGTCAGACACACCACAACCAGACACAATCCTGAGCCATCTGTTTCGAAGAAGAATCACCGTGTAAGCTCGATGATCAAAGAGAAGCAGAGGGAGAGAAGTAGAACCAGTGATTGTGAATTGATGAAGACCAAGCAAGAGCTAAACAGAGAATGACAGTCAACCTTATAAGGCAATAATACTTCACACTTGTGTGTCTGTCAGCTTGTTTTTGAGTTGTTTCCCCCCTCTTAGTGACCAGAACTGTACCACATTAAAGCAGCAAACATGGGGTGTTGAATTAATAATACTGAAGGTTTTCACAGTCTCTCTGTCACCTCGCCACTGTTGCTCTTTCCTTCGATGCATATCAGTAGCTCACTGCTGAAGCTGAGCAGTGTTGCTGGAGCACTATGGTGTGTTTCAGCAGCTTTCTTTTGCCATTCTCTGGCCACTGCTGCCTGGCCTTATTGAAAACATCCCATGGAATTTCCTGACCCTGCCACAGCCGAGATGCCGCGCGTGCTAGTGTGTGCATGTGTTTGTGCAAGTGTGATATAAATGATATGACCCCTACAGATATCACTAGAAAGAGCGCTTACGGTTACAATTACACATGTAGCGTTGTTTATTTTGAAGTCTGAGCCTTTTGGATCAGCTCAATGAAAGCTGATTTTTCGTGCGCATGTTCACGCGTGGCAACTTGTAATGGCTCATTGTTTAGGCCGCGTGGCCCCACGTGCTTCGTAGTCACCCATGGCGATGTGGTGTTCCTTGGATGCTGTCTCTCAGGCTCTTTCTGTCTTACTTGCTCATCTCAGACGTTTTATCTCCACTCCAATCTATCTTTACTTTGTCCATATTTCTGCTTGTTTCTCCGTCTTCTCTGTTACTTTATCTTTCTTACGTTGTGATGCTTCCTGTTGTTTCTGTCTGTCTCAACTTAACTGACACCAGCCTTTGCGGCAGCTGATCGTCATCTTCTGCCGAGAATGTTTTATGAAGAAAAACTGCATGCGCATCACGTGCATATTTCCAATCATCTGATGGAGAAGACAAATAGGGAGAGATATTAGTGCTTACATTTGACATCCCTGAGCTTGACAGCCTTTTATAGACAGTAGCAGAGTGTTTAGTGATCCAGCATGCAGATGCCTGAGTTTTGAGGACCCCAGCAGCTGGAGAAGGTCAAGTGGACACCCACATTTCACCTGGCCAAGGACACACCTACGTACATTTCTCCTGGATGTAGCAGATCATTATGTTCAGGCCCTGCCACACTTTGACGATTAACCAGCGTATGCCAACAGCCCCATTTCCACCAAGTGGTTCAGGTCGGTACTGCACCGTGTGGTGCGCGTCAGAAACAGAGTCATTTAAAAATGTTTTTTTTTTTTTTTTTATCTTGGTGGACCATTTTTGTTGCATACAGAATGCTGATGAGTCGACTGATGGCTGTGGTAAATGCTGCCGTGAATGAATGAAATGCTGTGACTCTTTAATTTTTTAAAGTGCCAGTTGCTTTCTGATCAGGTCCGCTGATCAGACCTGATCAGATCATCACAGACCTGATCAGACCTGAATAATGAAGCACTGTGATGATTTAAACTTTTAAAGCGCCATCACTGTCGGTGTGAGTGATGCTGCTTTAAAAGTTTAAATCATCACAGTGTTTCACTTAGGTCTGATCAGACCTGCTCAATCAAGTCATCTGATGATCACATTGACAGTGATGGCGCTTTAGTTTAAACAGTCAGTGCTTTATTCAGGTGTGATCACACCTGATCACAGTCGACTCGCGCTTTAGACGTTTAAATCATCACAGTGCTTCTGTGTGATCAGACCGCAACACCGGCATCCTCTGAGAAACCATGAGGGACTTGCTTTAAAATGCTATCTTTCCAGCCACGAGAAGGAATTAAAGTATTTTCAGATGTCATTTTAGAAAATCAGGAGCTTTATGTTGATTCGTGTCTGTCAGACTGTGACGGTGAACTGGACTGAAACGAGCAGGTAAGACTTTATATTTTACTCCGTGTGTGAAACAGTCTGTTTGCATGAGGACTGCAGCTTTCAGCCTATCAATAGCCAGCATTGATGGACATATTTAGAGTTATGCATAAATTAGAAGAAATGTGTGGCAACAATTGCATAACTTACCTACAACTTATGTCCCGCATATGCAGGACATATGAGTCATACACTGGCATTGTTGAAATTTTCAGCATGCACAAAATTTTTGAGGAGATCAGCATATTAGGATTTTATCAGTGTGCATCAATGTGCTCTTAACTTATAGTGGGGAAAATAAGTATTGACCCCCTGTCAGTTTTGCAGGTTTTCCCACCTACAAAGAATGGAGAGGTCTGTAATTTTTATCATAGTACACTTCAACTGTGAGAGACAGGATCTAAAAAAAAAAAAAAAAAATCCAGAAAATCACATTGTATGATTTTTTAAATAATTAATTTGCATTTTATTGCATGAAGTAAGTATTTGATCCCTACCAACCAGCAAGAACTCTGGCTCTCATAGACCTGTTAATTTTCTTTAAGAAGCCCCTCTTATTCTGCACTCTTTACCTGTATTAATTGCACCTGTTTGAACTTGTTACTTGTATAAAAGACACCTGTTCACACACTCAATCAATCACACTCCAACCTGTCCACCATATCCAAGACCAGAGAGCTGTCTAAGGACACCAGGGACAAAACTGTAGACGTGCACAAGGCTGGGATGGACTACAGGACAACAGGCAAGCAGCTTGGTAGAAGACAACAACTGTTATGATTATTTATTAGAAAGTGGAAGAAACACAGGATGACTATCAGTCTCCCTCGGTCTGGGATTCCATGCAAGATCTCACTTTGTGTGGTTACAATGATTCTGAGAAAGCTCAGAACTACACAGGAGGACCTGGTCAATGACCTGAAGAGAGCTGGGACCACAGTCACAAAGATTACATTAGTAACACATGATGCTGTTATGGTTTAAAATCCTGCATGACAGCAAGGTCCCCCTGCTCAAGCCAGCATATGTCCAGGCCCGTTTAAAGTTCACCTGTGACCATCTGGATAATCCAGAGGAGGCATGAGAGAAGGTCATGTGGTCAGATGAGACCAGAATAGAGCTTTTTGGAATCAACTCCACTTACCATGTTTAGAGGATGAGAACAACCCCAAGAAAACCATCCCAACCGTGAAGCATGGGGGTGGAAACATCATATACTGAGGGTGCTCTTCTGCAAAGGGGACAGGATGACTGCACCGTATTGAAGGGAGGATGGACGGGGTCATGTATTGCGAGATTTGGGCAAACAACTTCCTTCCCTCAGTAAGAGCATTGAAGATGGGTCATGGCTGGGTCTTCCAGCATGACAATGACCCCAAACACACAGCCAGGGCAACTAAGGAGGTGCTCCGTAAGAAACATTTCAAGGTCCTGGAGTGGCCTGGCCAGTCTCCAGACCTGAACTCAATAGAAAATCTTTGGAGGGAGCTGAAACTCCAAACCTGAAAGATTTGGCGAAGATCTGTATGGAGGAGTGGACCAAAATCCCTGCTGCAGTGTGTGAAACTTGGTGAAGAACTCCAGGAAACGTCTGACCTCTGTAATGGCAGACAAATGTTTCTGTACCAATTGTTAAGCTCTGTTTTTCTAGGGGGTCAAAAACTTATTTTATGCAATAAATTGCAAATTAATTATTTAAAAATCATTCAATGTGATTTTCTGGATTTTTTTATTTAGATTTTGTCTCTCACAGTTGAAGTGTGCTTACGATGAAAATTACAGACCTCTCCATTCTTTGTAGGTGGGAAAACCTACAAAACTGACAGGGGGTTAAATACTTATTTTCCCCACTGTATAAACAAACTTACCCATAACGTTTTAATATGGTTGGCATACGCTGGCTAAATCGTCAAGGTGTGACAGGGCCTTTCAAGATGTGAGAATGCACCAGCTGTCTGCCTTGGTGGATGCCATTCAAGACACAAGGTGGTTCACTACTGTGATGGATGGAGCAACTTATGCTGCCACACATAACTTGAGGTGAAATTCTCTTGATCTAAATTTGAGCAAAAAAAAAAAAAAAAAAATAGCAACCAGTACAGAAAGGAGAATGTTGCCATCACTAGCTTTCACACAGGTGGAATTCAGGAGGTTTACACATTTATGGTGCACGCACAGATGGACATTGTAATGTGTACTTAGGAAGTGAAGTCAGTGAGTTAAATGAAGAATGAGCTCAGGAGAGACCAGAGTCCAGATCACTGTCATATCTCTTCTCCTAAAATCCGTGCAATTTACTCATCTCTTAATTTACACATTAAAGTTAGGTTTAAGAATTTGTGCTTAGTTGTTTTTGCGGCTCTGCTCTTACTCCAAAGTGCCGCCGCACTGTAAATGTTAGCACAAATGCAGGGCAGTTTAAAATCTCTGCTGAATTACTCATTCACAGTTGAAGGGAAGAGGTGTGGTGTTGTGCAGACGTAAGTCAGAGAGATTTCCCTCAGTCACCCAAACACACAGCGTGTGCACAGCGTGAAAACAGCCACACACCCAAACACCAACACAATTATTCAGATAAGTGAACAAGCGGATGAGAGGAATTCTCCTAATCATGTCTGTCAGTTTATAGACGCACAAACTGGAACACACGTCCAAACAAACGTAGAGTGGAACACACCCGTGTCCTCTGTAAAAGTCAGGGATTTTTCTTTTTAATTTGTGCTCTCTGTTTTCCATCATCTCTCCATCTCTTTCATCCCATGTTCAAATTGCTGGGAGGCAACAGCTTGTGTTTGTTTGGACCTTGATATAGCAACAGCACCCAGCATGCATTCTGGATGGATGGAGGGTCTACATCATTGCACCTCTTTTTACCACTAAATTCTGCTCTCCATCTATCTTCCTTTCATTTCTCCCTAATTTTCTACCTAATTCATTCCCTCAAATCACTCACATCTGCATTTTCCTTCTTTCTATCCACCATTCACTTTTTTTTTTTTTTTTTTTTTTACTGCTGGTGTACTGATTGTAATTTTCATTCAAGGTGGTCTGCTCGCAGCCATGTGGGATTTTGTTAAAAACCACGCGTGCACATCAGCTGATCCATTGTTTATATGCTGTAATTGCAAACACATTTGTTTTCTAAAAAACTTAAAATAACATTATTCTTTTCTTCCTGTGCGCATTCTTCAGTTTAGGCCGACTCTCGCAGCATGAAGCTTCTTTTTCTATTCAAACTTTGAAGGATGCAAGAGGGAAGTAGAAATGGAAGGATGGCACAACGGATGGAAAGAGAAGAGAGACATGGAAAGACAGATGGAAAGAATTAGCCAGAGACAGAATTGAAGAAGCAGGATGGCACCAGACAGAAATGCTATAAGTTCTTTCTCTGTGCCATGAAACACATATACAGTTGTGCTCATAAGTTTACATACCCTGGCAGAGGTTTTTTTTTTTTTTAAGCTATTTACCAGAGAATATGAATGATAACACAAAAACTTTTTTTTCCTCTTATGGTTCCTGGTTGTGTGAAGATATTTATTGTCAAACAACTGTGTTTACTCTTTTTAAAACATAGTGACAACAGAAACTACCCAAATGACCCTAATCAAAAGTTTACATACCCCTGTTCTTAATCCCGTGTATCATCAATGAGAGTTCAGAGTCTTTTGTGGTGGTTGTGGACGAGGCTTTCTTATGGTGAAGCTGCCACTGGATATGTCTTGGACTTTATTTACATTAATTACAAGCAATACAAACCAGTATGGCAACTTTATGGTAAATCTGCATGGAGTAGACAGTTCTCAAAACTGATGTGACTGTGCAAGAAGGAGAAGAGTGAGGAAAGCCACCAAGACATCCAGACAGCCCAGGAGAAGTTACAGGCTCATGTGGCTGTGACTGGAGAAATTGTGCACAGTGTAAATTCTGCATTTTGCATCACCACTCTTAGCTTCATAGTGGAGTAGAGCAGAGAAGGATTTTCTTTCACCAAAACAGATCAAATCCAGGCTTGCATCTCTCCGATGTACCTTCTGGCAATTTGTAGCTGAACTTTCAGGTCTTCTTTTTAAGAAAATCCTCCTCTATATCACTTCATCATGAAGATGGATAACTTGTTGATGCAAATGCAAAGCTTGCAGCTGTGCACAAAAGAGTTAAAACAGTTGTTTGAAAAATAAATGGCTTCACTCAACCACTAACCATGAGTGGGAAAAAAGTTTGTGCATCATTCAATATTCTCTGAAAAATGGCCAAAAAACAAACACCCCCCCCCCCCCCCCCCCCCTGCCAATTAAGGTATGTAAACGTCTGAGCACAACTATAACTCAAAAAAGATCAAATTTCTTTCATATTTGAGAGCATTATGTAGGATGGTATCCTTTATCGAGTGACAATCCGGATCTGATCCAGATTACAGATTTTGTGGCCATTTAAATTTAACATTGAAAAACCCATTTAATGTATATTTTACATCATATCTTAATCAAACCTGCCTCAAAATCACTCTCATATTTGAGGTGCAGACTGGCACTCACTATCGCCTGACACAGTTTGATCCAGATCTGATTGAGATTGTGGATTTTGTGAACATTTGAAGTTAATATTGAGAAACCCATTTGGTGTACATTTTGCATTATATCTCAATCAAAAGTGCCTCAATCACTCTCATTTTTCTGTCATGGATTTACTTACACCATCAAAATTGGATGGAGGTTCCAATTTTATGCCTATCTTCCAGTTATCAGTCGGCATCCAACTGCCGAACAGCAGTGACAAATTGTGCAGAGATAACCATTGTTCTGTGAAAATCATCTAAAAGAGAATTCAGAAATCAAAATACTTGGAAAAAAAAACCCTGACAATACCACAAATCAACTTTTGATTCAAATATATGAACTCAATACATACTCCTGACATTTGATCACATTTAATTTAGCTTATGAAAAGTCACTTAGAACAGGACTTTGACCTTGAAAGTTTTTTCTAAGGTAAAATTTGTGGAACTGGAAACTAGTATTGGTGGAGGCTTGTGCTCCACGAGTGTGGGGCTGTAGTTAATATTGTTCATTTCCCTGAAATTAGCAGGACAGGGATAGGATTTCGGGATTCAGTTAAGTGTGTCTGCACAATCAGAATTATTGGTTTCTTTTTTGGGTTATGTTGGCATCTTTTAAAATTAAATGAAATAAATAAAATGAAGACAGATGGACGTCTCATAATGCTTGTGAAGTCTTGTTGGTAATAAATGTAAAATGTAAATAAAAACAGAATACAATGGTTTGCAAATCCTCGTCAACCTATATTAAATTGAATACACCACAAAGACAAGATATTTAATGTTCAAACTGATAAACTTTATTGTTTTTGTGCAAATATTTGCTCATTTTGAAATGGATGCCTGCAACACATTTCAAAAAAGCTGGGACAGTGGTATGTTTACCACTGTGTTACATCACCTTTCCTTCTAACAACACTCAAGCATTTGGGAACTGAGAACACTAATGGTGAGTGTCATGACTGGGTATAAAAGGAGCATCCCCAACAGTCTCAGCTGATTACAAGCAAAGATGGGGTGAGGTTCACCACTTTGTGAAAACTGCATGAAAAAATAGTCCAGCAGTTTAAGAATAATGTTTCTCGATGTTCAATTGCAAGGAATTTAGGGATTCCATCATCTACAGTCCATAATATAATCAGAAGATTCAGCGAATCTGGAGAATTTTCTACACGTAAGCGGCAAGGCCGAAAACCAACACTGAATGCCCGTGACCTTCGATCCATCAGGCGGCACTGCATTAAAAACTGACATCATTGTATAAAGGATCTTACCGTGTGGGCTCAGGAACACTTCAGAAAACCATTGTCAGTTAACACAGTTCGTCGCTACATCTATAAGTGCAAGTTAAAACTCTACCATGCAAAGTGAAAGCCATACATCAAAAACATCCAGAAACATCACCCGCCTTCTCTGGGTTTGAGCTCATTTGAAATGGACAAATGCAAAGCAGAAAAGTGTGCTGTGGTCTGATGAGTCCACATTTCTAATTGTTTTTGGAAATCATGGATGTTGTGTCCTCCAGACAAAAGAGGAAAATGACCATCCAGATTGTTACCAGCACAAAGTTCAAAAGCCAGCATCTGTGATGGTATGGGGTGTGTTAGTGCCCATGGTATGGGCAACTTACACATCTGTGATGGCACCATCAATGCTGAAAGGTACATCCAGGTTTTGGAGCAACACGTGTTGCCATCCAAGCAACGTCTTTTTCAGGGACGTCCCTGCTTATTTCAGCAAGACAATGCCAAGCCGCATTCTGCACGTGTTACAACAGCGTGGCTTTGTAGTAAAAGAGTGCGGGTACTATTTTTGAGGCGCAAAATACAACAACGGAGACCCCGAACTGTTGAACAACTGAAGTCGTACATCAAGCAAGAATGGGAAAGAATTCCACCTACAAAGCTTCAACAATTAGTGTCCTCAGTTCCCAAACACTTATTGAGTGTTGTTAGAAGAAAAGGTGATGTAACACAGTGGTAAACATACCACTGTCCCAGCTTTTTTGAAACATGTTGCAGGCATCCATTTCAAAATGAGCAAATATTTGCACAAAAACAATAAAGTTTATCAGTTTGAACATTAAATATCTTGTCTTTGTGGTGTATTCAATTGAATATAGGTTGAAGAGGATTTGCAAATCATTGTATTCTGTTTTTATTTACATTTTCCACAATGTCCCAACTTCATTGGAATTGGGATTGTAATAAAATGAAACAAAATGCGTATGCTTTACAGTGATGACAGCAGACTGATGGGAAACTCTGCAGGGTCCTGTTCAAATGTTTTGTAATTGTTTTAGGCCACATCAGTTCTGTCTTTGTCAGAGCACATCAAAAACTGAAATAACTTTCAGGATATTTACAGTAGTGTTCAGAATAATAGTAGTGCTATGTGACTAAAAAGATTAATCCAGGTTTTGAGTATATTTCTTATTGTTTCATGGGAAACAAGGTACCAGTAGATTCAGTAGATTCTCACAAATCCAACAAGTCCAAGCATTCATGATATGCACACTCTTAAGGCTATGAAATTGGGCTATTAGTAAAAAAAAAAGTAGAAAAGGGGGTGTTCACAATAATAGTAGTGTGGCATTCAGTCAGTGAGTTCGTTAATTTTGTGGAACAAACAGGTGTGAATCAGGTGTCCCCTATTTAGGCTGTTCATCTACAATGATCTCCAATGCTTTAAAATGGACAAAAAAAAAAACAGAGATGCGTGGAAGAAAACGGAAAACAACCATCAAAATGGATAGAAGAATAACCAGAATGGCAAAGGCTCACCCATTGATCAGCTCCAGGATGATCAAAGACAGTCTGGAGTTACCTGTAAGTGCTGTGACAGAAGACGCCTGTGTGAAGCTAATTTATTTGCAAGAATCCCCCGCAAAGTCCCTCTGTTAAATAAAAGACGTGCAGAAGAGGTTACAATTTGCCAAAGAACACATCAACTGGCCTAAAGAGAAATGGAGGAATACTTTGTGGACTGATGAGAGTAAAATTGTTCTTTTTGGGTCCAAGGGCCGCAGACAGTTTGTGAGACGACCCCACAGTTCACAGTGAAGACAGTGAAGCATGGTGGTGCAAGCATCATGATATGGGCATGTTTCTCCTACTATGGTGTTGGGCCTATATCACATACCAGGTATCATGGATCAGTTTGGATATGTCAAATACTTGAAGAGGTCATGTTGCCTTATGCTGAAGAGGACATGCCCTTGAATGGGTGTTTCAACAAGACAATGACCCCAAGCACACTAGTAACCGAGCAAAATCTTGCTTCCAAACCAACAAAATTAATGCCTCGCAGATGTGAAGAAATCATGAAAAACTGTGGTTATATAACTAAATACTAGTTTAGTGATTCACAGGATTGATAAAAAATCAGTTTGAACATAATAGTTTTGAGTTTGTAGCGTCAACAGCAGATGCTACTATTATTGTGAAAACCCCCTTTTCTACTTTTTTTACTAATAGCCCAATTTCATAGCCTTAAGAGTGTGCATATCATGAATGCTTCATCTTGTTGGATTTGTGAGAATCTCCTGAATCTACTGGTACCTTGTTTCCCATGTAACAATAAGAAATATACTCAAAACCTGGATTAATCTTTTTAGTCACATAGCACTACTATTATTCTGAACACTACTGTATAAGAATATGACATATCTAACATTGTGTGGCAAACATTCTTTTATATCCAGTTACTAGAAAACAAGTGCACTGTAAAAAAAATGTGTCTTGATTTAACTTTAAAAAGTCAGTGTCTGGGTTGCCTTAAAATTTTTGGTTGACTGAACATCTAAAAGATACATTCAGGTAGCTTTTTGACCATTGTAACACCATCGGGGCACACGGCCCATATTGGACTTGCTTTTCTTCCGAACCCTGATGGTTTTGAAGTGCAGACATTCTTGTTACAAGGCAGGTTGTCTGCCAGTGCACCACTGTGGTTCATCTCATCAAATAGTCAGCTCGACCTCACAGCCCCAGCAACACACACAAGGTGTTCTTCTCTGTTCCCATCCCAAAAATGAATCAAATACTTTTGTGTTGCAGACATGAGAGTGGGTGAATCTGTCAGCATGCAGTAACTCAGAGCTGCCTCGCTGTCACATCAGAAGAAAGGCATGAAAGAGGAGAGATAATTATCTTCATCTTTAGGCAGCTTTTGTTCTTGAGTGTATGCATTTTTATCTGTACTTTTAGTCACATGTAATCATGTGTGGATTCAAATACGTTTTAGGTTATTTCACAGAGGTGTAATGCAACAAATTAGAAGTACTTGGTGTATAAATGGTTTTAAAAAAATTTTTTAGTTTAGTTGATTTTTTGTTTTAGAGCTACTGAAATTTTCCTTTCCTATGTTTCCCAAATTAAATGTGCACTTTTTCTCCAATATGACTCAACCAAACAGTTTTTCTTACTCTTTATAAAACAAAATGGGAAGATTTTTGTTTTGAGTCTCTGCAGCGATGATGGCACCAAAGAAATGATTTCACTCTCAGACCATGGACTCATGTCGTAATTTATCATCTATTTCAGCTTCTCTGTTGCTCTGAAGCTCTAAATAAACAAATGTAGTGCATTTTTACAGCACTTTCCCATCTGATGCAGATATTAAAAGCACTTTACAGTGATGCCTTATATTCACACACACACACACACACACACACACACACACACACACACACACACACACACACACACACACACACACACACACACACACACACACACAGATGTCAGTGCGCTGCAATGCAAGGTGATCTACTGCACTCCAGGAGCAACTTGGGGATTAAGGACCATACTGACTTTCCTCATGAGCACCACTTCAACTTCTAGACCAGCCATTCCCACACTTAAGATTAGTAGGGCCCATTTTTGTGACTAATGCTTTGGGAATCACTGCTCTTGACCATCACCTTCCCTTTGTTGTGTGGGCCGCTGAAGAGGAGGTACTGCTGGCCCACCACCACCAGATGGCGCCCTGCTTGGAGTGCGGGCTTCAAGCACGAGAGGGCGTCGGAACTACTGGGAGTGACAGCTGTCACACATCATCAACACCAGCTGTCACTCATCAACCACATCCTCCATAAAAGCCGGACTGCAACTCCACCTCCCCGCCGAGAAATCAGCTACCATTCAGGTAACTTCTCTGCTGCATCCTAAACAAACAAAAGTCTGATCTCATTTACAGCCATTTTCCTGCGACGTGTCCTTGTCTGCTGCATTGGCGTTTGGTGTGGACTTCGACAGCTTCGCCTCACACCCCAACCAGATAAGTGGTTTTCCAGGAGCTGTACGAGTGTGTTACTGGAGGTGGAGGTTTTCCCTCCTGGAGGAACTAAGCACTGAAAGATTGCTGGGTTGTGTATTCACTGTTTCTGTTTCTGCCAGCAGTACCGGGTCTGACTGCTGAAGACAGTGGCCACCTGGGGCGCAGGGCTTGGCGGCTCCGGTGTTCTTCAGATCCGTTGGCGGTGGAAGCTGTGTGGGATCCGGCTCTTCTCTTGCCAGACGTCTTCTATCTTCGAGCCTGCCCACACGTCACCTTGTGTATGATTGACAATCCACATTCTCTGTCATTGTCTGTATTTCGTTGTGCGATTCACAACATTAAATTGTTACTTTTGGCTTATCCATTGTCCGTTCATTAACGGCCCCTGTTGTGGGTCCGTGTCACGACACCTTCCCAACACCCTTTTTGTTTTTGAGTGTACCAATATACATTTTTAGCAGAAACAGACAAAAAGTGTGTCAATGATAATAACTAAGAAAATTTAATTTGTCACCAAGTGAAATGCTTCTGTTAGTTGGTCAAACATTTCAGAAGCTGTGATGTGGTAATGTCATCTTAATAAATACGTATGAGCATCCTGTGATACATCATTAAATAGGGAAAAGAGATGCTTAACATTATATTTAAAATGTGGGCATTTTAATCAGTATTTATCAATACTCAACTATCAATGCTCAACTATTGAAGTCTTGCATTGGTTTGGGGCCAACAAATTGTGATCAAGAAACACAGTGGCTTAGTAGTTAGCACTGTTGCCTCAAAGCGAGAATGTCATGGGTTCGATTCCCACCTGTGGCCTTTCTGTGTGAAGTTTGAGTGTTCTCCCCATGTTTGCCTGAGTTCTCTCTGGGTGCTCCAGCTTCCTCCCACATCCAAAGACACACAGGTTAGGTGAGTTGGAAACTTTAAATTGTCCGTAGGTGTGGGTGTGAATGTGTTTGTTTGTTTATATATGGCCCTGCGACAGACTGGCGTCCTGTCCAGGGTGTACCCCACCTCACGCTCTATGACTGCTGGGATAGGCTCCAGCCCCCCGGGACCCTTAATTGGACTAAGTGGTTGAAGTTGAGTGTGTGAGTGTGTGTGAATTAGTTGACATTACTACAAAATCACATTGAACCCAGTTGCCCGAAACTACATATAGTTTTGCACATGGTGAAATTAAACGGGTCAAGTTACTTTAATTGGATGTACTAGACTTAAAGTTCTATGTTAATACAAATTAACCTGTTCTGTTTTTTTTTTCCCTCCATATCTAGTTTAAGTCAACTATTGTCCATGTTATTTTCTAACAAAGCCAACTTACGCAGGGTAAGTGTGGCACATCAGTGTGGTTTTGTGAGGGAGGTTGCATATCAATGCTGGTTGTATTGATCGCTTAAAATTAATGACATTATGGACACACACACATGCACACACACAGAGTCATTCTGTATTTTATAGATGTTTTAAGTGCTGCCATATTTAAATTTTATATTGTTTATTTAATTATATATATATATATATGCCAGTAAAGATTAATCTTGCTTTTTTAAACTGTGTTATGGTCATAAGGCAAAAATAGGCAAATAAAAAGGGTGAGCTGAATGACCTCAATGGAAGATTTTCCTCATCCGTTTACCTTTGTGAGGACGTTATTTAGTCTGCGTAAGTGTAATGAAGCATGAACACACAAACACATACGCCCATGCCTCCTCAAAATAAAAAGTCACACTCTTTCCTCTATGTAATCCCATGTGATCTCGCCGGCACGGTTGTTCCAAGCCTCTGCTTAGTCCGCAGCCTTTCCCAGCTTTGCCTTTGAACCGAGCTGCCAAGAAAGTGTAACACGAGGCACTTCTTTTTCAGGAATGATCAGGAACATTCTAATGATTAAATTGGCAGGAGCTGAGCAGGAACACAAGGTCCTGATTAAAAAAAAAAAGGCTTGAACACATTGTCAACGTGCTGTTAATAAGCCGCAGCAGAGTGCTGATGTGTATGAGTGGGTAAATTCCTCTGAGCGTTTGTGCATATTTTTGCTTGTGCAGGTTTGTGTGCACAGATCCGTTCATGTGTATGCATTTGTTAGGGTGTGTGTAGCAGGGGTGATGTCAGGTTACTTTACAGATTATTGCTGGGTTGAGTGATGTGCTGGATTATCAACTGATGGGGAAAAAAATTCTATAAAAAAAAAATCTAGCTTTCATCAGCGTGGAGGTGCATGTTTGATGTTCGACTGAAGGAGTCATACACAAGGTGAACGAGAGACAGACCAGGGTGTGGAGTGCTGACAATATGGGGTCATTCCAATGAAGAGTGAGCGTGCATTTGAACAGCCCCCTTAACTGGCAAGCCACATCTTTCACAATCCTTTGCAGAAAGCTCCGTCATTGCCAGAGTTTGCATCTGATGGTTTTAGGGTGTATCTCACTCCAGTCAACACTATCTTTTAAAAAATTCTATAGCAGATTATAAATTGTTTCTTCCAAGTGTTTTAACTTGTGCAGGTCCTGATAAAGCCGATACAAATAAAATATGCCCAGAGTGCGTCTGAAAAATGCATGACACACAGCCATTTTGATCCAGAATAGTTATGTAACATTTGGAACAGACTTGTAGCTGCCTGGAAGTCACTCGACCAGCAGCCAGTTACAGTCCACCTACTTTTTCTTCATGACTTAGACCAGCACACACACACACGCACTCAATCTGGGTTGCTTTTTGTCTCCAAGTGTAATATGGCTTTAATTTGGCTTTCAAGTCAAATTCTTGTTTTGAAGGTCAACATATATCCACCTCTGTGTCTTTGTAACCGGCGGTATATTCAGAAAAAAAAAAGAAAAACCATTACATACATTTCCCACCTGTGGCCTTTCTGTGTGAAGTTTGAGTGTTCTCCCCATGTTTGCCTGAGTTCTCTCTGGGTGCTCCAGCTTCCTCCCACATCCAAAGACACACAGGTTAGCACAGGCCGAGGCGGAGGATTAGCAGCAATCTTCCATTCCAGCTTATTAATTAATCAAAAACCCAGACAGAGCTTTAATTCATTTGAAAGCTTGACTCTTAGTCTTGTCCATCCAAATTGGAAGTCCCAAAAACCAGTTTTATTTGTTATTATCTATCGTCCACCTGGTCGTTACTGTGAGTTTCTCTGTGAATTTTCAGACCTTTTGTCTGACTTAGTGCTTAGCTCAGATAAGATAATTATAGTGGGCGATTTTAACATCCACACAGATGCTGAGAATGACAGCCTTAACACTGCATTTAATGTATTATTAGACTCTATTGGCTTTGCTCAAAAAGTAAATGAGTCCACCACCACTTTAATCATATCTTAGATCTTGTTCTGACTTATGGTATGGAAATAGAAGACTTAACAGTATTCCCTGAAAACTCCCTTCTGTCTGATCATTTCTTAATAACATTTACATTTACTCTGATGGACTACCCAGCAGTGGGGAATAAGTTTCATTACACTAGAAGTCTTTCAGAAAGCGCTGTAACTAGGTTTAAGGATAGATTCCTTCTTATGTTCTCTAATGCCATATACCAACACAGTGCAGAGTAGCTACCTAAACTCTGTAAGTGAGATAGAGTATCTCGTCAATAGTTTTACATCCTCATTGAAGACAACTTTGGATGCTGTAGCTCCTCTGAAAAACGAGAGCTTTAATCAGAAGTGCCTGACTCCGTGGTATAACTCACAAACTCGTAGCTTAAAGCAGATAACCCGTAAGTTGGAGAGGAAATGGCGTCTCACTAATTTAGAAGATCTTCACTTAGCCTGGAAAAAGAGTCTGTTGCTCTATAAAAAGCCCTCCGTAAACCTAGACATCTTTCTACTCATCACTAATTGAAGAAAATAAGAACAACCCCAGGTTTCTTTTCAGCACTGTAGCCAGGCTGACAAAGAGTCAGAGCTCTATTGAGCTGAGTATTCCATTAACTTTAACTAGTAATGACTTCATGACTTCTTTGCTAACAAATTTTAACTATTAGAGAAAAAATTACTCATAACCATCCCAAAGACGTATCGTTATCTTTGGCTGCTTTCAGTGATGCCGGTATTTGGTTAGACTCTTTCTCTCCGATTGTTCTGTCTGAGTTATTTTCATTAGTACTTCATCCAAACCATCAACATGTTTATTAGACCCCATTCCTACCAGGCTGCTCAAGGAAGCCCTACCATTATTAATGCTTCGATCTTAAATATGATCAATCTATCTTGTTAGTTGGCTATGTACCACAGGCTTTTAAGGTGGCAGTAATTAAACCATTACTTAAAAAGCCATCACTTGACCCAGGTATCTTAGCTAATTATAGGCCAATCTCCAACCTTCCTTTTCTCTCAAAAATTCTTGAAAGGGTAGTTGTAAAACAGCTAAACTGATCATCTACAGAGGAATGGTCTATTTGAAGAGTTTTCAGTCAGGTTTTAGAATTCATCATAGTACAGAAACAGCATTAGTGAAGGTTACAAATGATCTTCTTATGGCCTCGGACAGTGGACTCATCTCTGTGCTTGTTCTGTTAGACCTCAGTGCTGCTTTTGATACTGTTGACCATAAAATTTTATTACAGAGATTAGAGCATGCCATAGGTATTAAAGGCACTGCGCTGCGGTGGTTTGAATCATATTTGTCTAATAGATTTGTTCATGTAAATGGGGAATCTTCTTCACAGACTAAAGTTAATTATGGAGTTCCACAAGGTTCTGTGCTAGGACCAATTTTATTCACTTTATACATGCTTCCCTTAGGCAGTATTATTAGACGGTATTGCTTAAATTTTCATTGTTACGCAGATGATACCCAGCTTTATCTATCCATGAAGCCAGAGGACACACACCAATTAGCTAAACGGCAGGATTGTCTTACAGACATAAAGACATGGATGACCTCTAATTTCCTGCTTTTAAACTCAGATAAAACTGAAGTTATTGTACTTGGCCCCACAAATCTTAGAAACATGGTGTCTAACCAGATCCTTACTCTGGATGGCATTACCCTGTCCTCTAGTAATACTGTGAGAAATCTTGGAGTCATTTTTGATCAGGATATGTCATTCAAAGCGCATATTAAACAAATATGTAGGACTGCTTTTTTGCATTTACGCAATATCTCTAAAATCAGAAAGGTCTTGTCTCAGAGTGATGCTGAAAAACTAATTCATGCATTTATTTCCTCTAGGCTGGACTATTGTAATTCATTATTATCAGGTTGTCCTAAAAGTTCCCTAAAAAGCCTTCAGTTAATTCAAAATGCTGCAGCTAGAGTACTGACGGGGACTAGAAGGAGAGAGCATATCTCACCCATATTGGCCTCTCTTCATTGGCTTCCTGTTAATTATAGAATAGAATTTAAAATTCTTCTTCTTACTTATAAGGTTTTGAATAATCAGGTCCCATCTTATCTTAGGGACCTCGTAGTACCATATCACCCCAATAGAGCGCTTCGCTCTCAGACTGCAGGCTTACTTGTAGTTCCTAGGGTTTGTAAGAGTAGAATGGGAGGCAGAGCCTTCAGCTTTCAGGCTCCTCTCCTGTGGAACCAGCTCCCAATTCAGATCAGGGAGACAGACACCCTCTCTACTTTTAAGATAGGCTTAAAACTTCGTTTTTGCTAAGCTTATAGGTAGGGCTGGATCAGGTGACCCTGAACCATCCCTTAGTTATGCTGCTATAGACGTAGACTGCTGGGGGGGTTTCCTATGATGCACTGTTTCTTTCTCTTTTTGCTCTGTATGCACCACTCTGCATTTAATCATAGTGATCGTCTCTGCTCCCCTCCACAGCATGTCTTTTTCCTGGTTCTCTCCCTCAGCCCCAACCAGTCCCAGCAGAAGACTGCCCCATCTGAGCCTGGTTCTGCTGGAGGTTTCTTCCTGTTAAAAGGGAGTTTTTCCTTCCCACTGTAGCCAAGTGCTTGCTCACAGGGGGTCGTTTTGACCGTTGGGGTTTACATAATATGTATGGCCTTGCCTTACAATATAAAGCGCCTTGGGCAACTGTTTTGTTGTGATTTGGCGCTATATAAAAAAAAATTGATTGATTGATTGATGATTTCAAAAAGACTGAATAATCATAATAATAAAAAATGCATAACTACACACCCTGTAAGGAGCATTGCTGATTTTACACCTGCTGTGTTTGCACATAGAGCCATGGAGAATTATTGTTCAGCTGTGTGGTGCTGTTTCTTTTGTCTATCCACAGCAAACGGTCCAGAGTGAATGGTCCACATCTCTTATCACAAACTGCTGGGAACTGGTCCATGTCAGGGCTCTAACGTTAAGGTCACTGATGAAATCCGCCATCACTTTCTCTCCACTTACAAACTAATGTACAGCATTCTTCCATGATTCACTGGCTCCAGATAGAGCATTTTAGCTAAGCATGGTGGCTTAGTGGTTAGCACTGCTGCCTTACAGCAAGAAGGTCATGGGTTCAATCCCCACCTGTGGCATTTTTGTGTGAAGTTTGCTGGTTCTTCCTGTGTTTGCATGGGTTTCCTCCCACATTTAAAGACATGCAGGTTTGGTGAATTGGAAACTTTAGAATTGTCCCGGTCTCCATTGAAAAAGAGGTCTCGATCTCAATGGGGCTAACTTGGTTAAATAAAGGTTTAATTAAATTAAAAGCACAGCCAGTTCCGTGCTTTTGGGAGAGGCAACACGCTTTGTTATGAGTCCTCCTGGCCACAAGAATGGAAAGGATAAAATCCTTGTTTTAGTGCAGCAGAAAACAGAATATTGACAGTGGAACCGTTCAAATGGTGATGCAAGCACCAAATTCAGCAGAAATACTCCTTAGACATTAGTCTTTTGAAACAAATGACTGGCCACTTGAATGTTCAATAGGCAGTTACGTAGGGGTCAAGTGAGGAATTACACAGGGATCAAAAATTAAAAATGCTTCAATCATATTGAAACTATACCACATTATTTGTCTGATCATAAAGATTCCAAAAAGGTATAGTTTGGACTATCTACGACTGAATGTTCTGGAGTTGTGGGGTAAAAACAGCAAGAATGGTGAGTTAAAGTTACTCCAATTTTTTTTTACCAAAATTGGAGTAAATTTAACTTTTGACCCTTGTGCAAACTGAAATTGACCTTTGTCACCACTCGTGCTGTTTTTACCCCATAACTCCAGAACATTTAGTCATAGATAATCCAGACTATACCTTTTTGGAATTTTTATGATCAGACAAATAATGTGGTATAGCTTTCAATATGATTAGAGCAGCTTTACTTTTTGACCCCTGTGTAATTCTTCAATTGACCCCTACCTGGCTGCCTATTGGAAATTCAAGTGGCAAGTCAGTTTTTCAAAAGAGTAATGTCTAAGGAGTATTTGTGCCAAATTTGGTGCTTGCATCACCATTTGAACGATTGTTTCAGTTATCTGCTGCACTATTTAGATCTGTCTTTTTTTAAGCTGCGGCAGCTTCATTTCTGCAGTCTTTCCGGGAGGCACTGTGCAAGTAATAAACAGCATGACTAGTTTTGATGGACCGTCCCACAACACACCTGTTCATGATTTTGACGTATTCACCGTCGTCCACAAAAAACTGAGCTTTTACTGTTCACTCCAACAAATCAGCCAAAGTGTCTCTGGGGAGACACATCCAAAAGTGATGTCAAAGAATTCAACATTTCTTGCAGGCTGTTAAATATATTTGACAATCATATATGAGCGTCCATCAGTAGCAGGTGAAATCAGGCTAAATTCTCCATGTTTATTCATTTCTCAGGGCATATTGCACCAGTATTTTTAGAATTCTTCATTGATTTAGAGTAGTCAGCTCTAAATTTGTTTAGCAGACAAAGTAAGTCTCTTCGGCTGCTTCCTTGTTTTGCGCTCAGGGTCGCCACAGCAGATCTGAGGTGGATCTGCATGTTGAATTGGCACAAATTTTACACCCTTCCTGATGCCCTTCCTGATGCAACTCCACTCTGCAGGGTGAGATTTAAAATAAATTTTAGTCAATATGCTGTCAAGTAAAGAAGGGAGCAGCCAAAGAGATTTTCTTACTTATGCTAAGTTAAAATATTAACCCGCGACCCGGTCCTGGATAAGCGGTTGAAGATGAGTGAGTGAGTGAGTGAGTGAGTGACTGAGTGAGATGTCATCAAGTAATCCTCATCCTCCGCCATCCCAATACCTTTTTCTTTTAGTTTTAGATTCAGTTAGCTTTTCCTCAATTCATCTTAGATTAATTTTGTGTTTGATTCAGCTTAACAACATTCTGAGATTTCATGGGACCCCCCTCACCCCCACCCAAGATGTTTGTGGACGTTCATAGCCGGCATTTATACAAAGTGTTATTAGTGCTGTACAGAGTGGAGCAGGAACATAAACAACATAACTAATGTAAAATTAACTGAATCTTAAACTAACATGAAGCAAAGGTCAGGTCCATTTAAGTTTGGGAACATGCACTGATACTGTGCAGTGCTGCCCTCACTGCACCACAGAACCACACTGGTTACTGGATGACCACCAAACTGGAAGGCAACCAATCCGTCTCCACCTCTCGAGAGTAGCCATCTAGCCAAGTGCAACATTGGCCCCTTGGCTTTCTCCAGCCACTGGAGTCCTCGCTACTGAAACACCTGTTTGCTAGATCATACCCAGAGAAATGTGCCACATTCCCAAAGTGTCACAGCTGATGTGTAATACTCCTCATCCGAGTCTCCCTAAGTAACTTTGTTTGTCATTCCAGCAGTACTAAAGTCATCCATTCATTGCTTTCGCCCACTTGTTAGCCAAGCCACGCAGTAACTATACAGTGAGACAGGAATGACCAGGACACGCCCCAACACCAAGTCCATGCAAGCAATAAAGAGCCAGAACACATTCCAGTCTTCATTGGGAAAAACTCAGTCTCTGCTCCACATAACACTCACAACATCTGGGCATCGGATAGCAACAATGTCTGGAAACTTCTTGGGGATCTTATAAATTCTCAGGTTCTCCCCAGGAGCAGCCAACCATCTGTACACATGAACAAAATGTGCACATTAACTTATGTTAAGTCACAGAAATTGCCATATCATTATCGAATGGATCTTTGGCCAAATATCCATGATTAGAAAATATTAAAATGTCACAAGACAACAGAATGTTTGCTTTTATTCTTTTGTATCTTTCATATATTTGCTTGGAGGCAGACAGTCTGATCTCAGAAGTGAAACAGAACGGGTGATTAGTACTTGGCTGAGAGACCACTTCGGATGACCAGGGGCTGTGTTTGCATCAGGAACAACAGCTGGTGTTGCAAACCGAACGGTCCCCACTAAAAATCGATCCACCCTTCCTTCACTGCAAGGTTTTACCTTGTCACCTGAGGGTTAATAATCCCATTAATCCATTTGATCGCATTGGGTGAGGAGACTCTGTCTAGACGAGCTGCTGAGCTCCGAAATAATGCATGCACAGTGGAGGCAGGGAGGACCAATTTTTAGGGGGGACCGTTCGGACACCGGCATTAAACTTGTGCCACATCCTGTTGACCAGTCCTGGATCTGCTGCAGTGACACAACTGGGGGCAGCTTTAAAAGAACAACAACAGCAATATATTTACTTGGAGGAGGTGAAGTTACTTGACAGTACTGCAACAACTAACATGATTCACTTTGATTTACATGCAAACATAAAAGAAACACGACTGTTGAGATGACGGCAATGCTATCAATACTTTTGTTTGCAATTTTTTTCTTTCCTAGATGGAAAACATGTACAATACCAAAAAGCTGATTTTTGATCAATAGGAAAATAAAACAGATGATGTTCATCAAGTAAATAAGTCAAACACACAATAGGAGGTATCATGCATAGCTTTTGGGCTCTGTCAGAAAGGCTTGATTTTTTTTTTTGTTTGTTTGTTTGTTTGTTTGTCCCTAAAAAATGCTAGTTTTGTCAGATTTTGGTCTCTGTTTTTCATTTGTTCAATAGTAACATGTGCAAAGGTTTAAACAAATATGTAGCCCGTGTGATCATTAAAGTGACTTTGATGCAGATCAAAATGATTTCTTTCCTTTTGTCTTCAGTATTAATAGTCATATCAATAGTATGTGAGCTGAATAAAAATACATTCTTAACATTGCAGTTGTCTTGCTTTTTTGGAATCGGTCATGACCTTTGGTGTTTTGTCCACCTTCAGGTCATTTCCTGGGGAACCACAGTGTGCTGGACATCCTCAGGCAGGATGGTTATGAGATCATCCACACACCCTCTGATCAGCAGGATCCAGTCACAGAGTGAGTTGGCAGAGAGAGACAGACATACATTCGTGTTATCTGCTGAAAATCAAAGTAGATCATTGTGTTGGATAGTCATTCAAACGCTGTTGAAAAAACTACTAAACATTTTACATTAAAGTGACAATTTTTTTTCATCTCAAATACAAATTTTTCCAGTATATGCAAAAAACAATATAAATGTCAATAAGACAGACAGTCGAGATGTACGTCTTAATTACCTACGCCAAAGAGGTAATGTTTTCATAGTGAATGGATTTCAGTGAAATCTGGAGGTGATCCAGAATATATGATAGAACTGAGATCGAGAAAAATGTTTGAAGTACAGCAACATTATCTCAAAAAGTTGTCAGAGGATGTTGGTGAAATCTGGTGAGTAGATGGATAATGTCAAAGAACATGGACATTATGTTCAATTTGAACAAGAAAATATTTTGTGTCCAAGGTCCAGAAGAACGTTATTCTTATAGCAATACTGAATTCAAAACATCATGAATGGATATGAGCATATTCATAGGTACAACCCCAATTCCAATGAAGATGGGACATTGTGTAAAATGTAAATAAAAACAGAATACAATGATTTGCAAATCCTCTTCTACCTATATTCAATTGAAGACACCACAAAGACAAGATATTTAATGTTCAAACTGATAAACTTTATTGTTTTTGTGCAAATATTTGCTCATTTTGAAATGGATGCCTGCAACGTGTTTCAAAAAAGTTGGGACAGTGGTATGTTTACCACTGTGTTACATCATCTTTCCTTCTAACAACACTCAATAAGCATTGTGGTGTATTCAATTGAATACAGGTTGAAGAGGATTTGCAAATCATTGTATTCTGTTTTTCATTTACATTTTACACAACGTCCCAACTTCAATGGAACTGGGGTTGTAAATTCTTAGGGAACAGGGTTTGATGATTTATGCAGAATGCAAGTGGATGTTGATATTTTGGTGATGGAGAACATGTGGCCTCGACAGAGATATGTATGCTCTGAGTGCCTTCCAGATTTCATCTTTATTTAAGGTGAAAGACCACCTGTTTCACCTTAAATAAATTTCTATTCTTGGGGTTATGTTGTTATGAACTTTTGCATTTATTTTTTTAAACAAAAAAATCAGTAATGTCTACAGTAAGTAAATATAATCACTTTTTGCCCATGTGGCCCAGTGGCCCCATGTTTATCTCTGGTTTCTATGGCATGAAGGAGTCTGTAGACTCACCCTGGATGGGACTCTAGTTCATCACCAGTTACTCCCCAGTGAAAGTTGGTACCCACTTACAGCTGAATGAAAAGAGATGATGCAGGTGAAGTGTCTTGTGCAAGGACACAGAGATGTAGCTTCAAGTGGTCATACCTGGAACCAGTGTTGCCACAGTTACTTTGAAAAAGTAGTCCAATTACTCAATTTTAAAAGTAACTAAGTTAGATTACTATTTACTTTTTTAGTTACTTTCAGCAGCTGCAGACAACACCCCCCCCCCCCCCCCCGCCACCTCAGCATGAAAATGATAACCTGTTTTGCCAATACTCACTTTATAGTTACCCTTTCTTCACTTCAGTGAGCCTAAATACTTGTTTTATAAAAAAATAAAATAAAGACATCTTTCTTGACCTCATGTTTAAATGTTGACGGAACTGTAACGATAAAACTTACCATTTCTAACCCACATTGTTTATAAATGTAACTATTAAATTCTTTCTTACAGAACCCGGGAGAGGTCACTTAAAGTGATATTTTTTTCTGACCATGATAATTTGTGCACACGTTTTCCTTTAAGTGAGCCCACGAATTAATAAAATGTGCTCTCAAATTAATAAAACATGCGCACGTTTTCCTGCCCGTGATAATTCGTGCGCACGTTTTCCTTTAACTGAGCCCTCGAATTAATAAAACATGCGCACCTTTTCCTTTTGTTCAAAATGAACTCCATAATATGACCTAAACTGTCATACTCACGGCGGGGAGACGCTTCACCCTCAAGCATCCTTTTTAATGTGTTTAGTGACAGGAGGTTTGGTTTGGACACAAATGCAAGACTCACAAACACAGCTCTGGTTGACAAACTTTAGTGGAGTGACAAGCAGTGGTCGGTACATGGGTAGACAGTCCAGAAAACACAGCAGCAGAATTATTAACATCAGGCTTTATCATGGTCGGAACAAACGGGCAGGTGGTCGAAAACACTTTGAGGCAGGCAGGACTATGGAACATGAATGAGAGCTGGAAAGAAGGCACAGGGCGCATCAATCTGGCAAAGAAACAAAGCAGAATGAGCAGTATATATGCACCCCAGCGACGAGCTGCAAATTGACCACAGGTGAGCATGGAAAGCACTGGAAAGGGGGCGTGACCAGGGAGAGAGAGAGACAGACACGCCCACCTGTTAAAGAGACAGAGAGACCCAAACAGAAAAGCATCCAACAAGGAGATAAACAAAAAAGAAGACAGCCTACACACAAAAACAGACTACAACCAAGAAATAAAAGCAGATCAAACACACCCCCTGACAGGACCCCCCCACCACGGCCGGCCCCGGACGGCCCAGGCGAACCAGGGTGAGCGGCATGAAAGTCGCGAACAAGCACAGGATCCAAAATAAAACGAGAGGGAACCCACGAGCGCTCCTCGGGACCATAGCCCACCCAATCGACCAGATACTGAAACCCACGACTGCACCGGCAAGAGGCCAGGAGCCGACGCACGGAGAAGACTGGGCCACCATCCACACACCAGGCGGACGGCGGGGGAACGGCAGGAGGGCATAAAGCACTCGACCAAACAGGCTTGACGTTACTGACGTGGAAAGTAGGGTGGACGCGCATGGACCGAGGAAGATGAAGACGGACCGAAACGGGGTTAATGACCCTGGAGACCGGAAAGGGACCGACAAACCGGGGAGCAAGCTTCTTAGGCATGCCCCGAAGCGACAAGTGCCGCGTAGAAAGCCACACCCGCTGCCCAGGGACGTAGGACGGGGCAGCGGACCTCCGGTGGTCAGCGGCCGTCTTATAAGCTTCTACAGAACGGGATGAAATCGTCCGAGCACACTCCCAGGTTCGCCGGCAACAAAGAATCAAACTGAGTGCCGAGGGAACTGATGAGGTAAGGTCGACCGAGGGAAAAAATGCCGGCTGGTGTCCAAAAACCACATGGAAGGGGGAATAACTGGTGGAAGAAGAGGGCAAACTATTATGGGCAAGTTCGACCTACGGAAGTTGGTCAGACCAAGAGGCAGGATGCCGTGACGCAAGCACCCAAAGACCTTTCTCCAGGTCCTGATTTATTCGTTCTGCCTGCCCATTGGCCTGTGGATGGTAACCCGAAGTCAAACTGGAAGTTACCCCGAGGAGACGGCAAAACTCACTCCAGAATCGGGATATAAACTGCGGGCCCCGGTCAGAGACTAAATCCTGTGGTAAGCCGTGTAGTTTAAAGACCTGGTTTAGCATAACCACAGCTGTGTCCCTGGCTGATGGTAGTTTCCGTAGAGGAATAAAATGAACCATCTTGGAGAGTCAGTTGACTACAGTTAAAACCACAGTGTGGCCCTTGGAGGGTGGGAAGCCAGTTACAAAGTCTACGGCAATATGAGACCACGGATGAGACGGAATTGGCAATGGTAACAGAGTTAAGAGGGAAAGAGTGGAAACCGGACTTCACGCCTCTCCACTGTCTCATTTCAGAGGTATTGTTGTAGAAAATATAGCAGCATTATCTCGTAGTGCTCTCCAGATTCAGGGCAGCGGATACTGTGTCGCTCGTTTGGATAGACCTGAAGCTGGTAGGGCTTGAGGAACTGGTGGTTGATTTGAGGATTTATGCATTGCGCATACCTGGCAGGCAGATACGTATTCAGAGACGTCCTTTACTAGGCCTGGCCACCAAAATCTTTGCTGCACCACGAACAAGGTCTTTTTAATGCCAGGATGACAGAACATCCGACTATCGTGACACCAGCGGATCGTCTCACTCCTGAGGTCTGGAGGAACAAAAAGTTTTCCCCGCAGACACCCGACAGGAACTGGCGCATCCCCGATTTTCGATTTAATTCTACTCTCGATGTCCCAGGTTAAGGCAGACACAAAACATGAAGCGGGTAATATCATTCCTGGATCTACAGGCGTGTCTACTGGCTCTCCCCGGTGAGATAGGGCGTCTGGTTTCCCGTTCTTGGTGCCCGGGCGGTAGGACAGAGTAAAGTTGAAACAACTAAAAAAATATTGCCCATCGGGCCTGGCGGGCATTGAGCCGTTTGGCGGAACGGAGGTATTCCAGGTTTTTGTGATCAGTGTAAACGACAAAAGGGAATTGTGCCCCCTCCAGCCAGTGCCGCCACTCCTCCAAAGCCACTTTAACCGCTAACAGCTCGCGGTCGCCGATGCCATAATTGCATTCTGTGGGGGTCAATTTCTTTGACAAAAAGGCACAAGGGTGTAGCCTGTTGTCCGTGGGGTTCCTCTGGGACAGCCCCCACACCTACATTGGAGGCATCGACTTCTACCACGAACTGTCGTGCGGGGTCAGGGAGGAGTAGCATGGGGGCCGCGGTAAAGCGATCTTTTAGGACTCGGAATGCCTCGAGAGAGAGAGACAGACACGCCCAGCTGTAAAAGAGACAGAGAGACCCAAACAGAAAAGCATCCAACAAGGAGATAAACAAAAAAGAAGACAGCCTACACACAAAAACAGACTACAACCCAAGAAATAAAGCAGATCAAACACCCCCCTGACATTTAGACTCCAGATGATGCCATGTTGGGTAGCTAGAGTTCTCTATATGTCCTTGTGCACCCAAACCATGACGACCTGATCCATTTCTAATGGGGAAATGTATTATGTCAAGACAGTATTGAATAACTGAGTGCACGTTTTACAAATTGTGGCCACGTTTAAATAGATCATGCCCTTGTTTTACTCAAACGATGCTGAAAACGTGCGCACAATTTAATAAAACGAGCGCACATTCTCTCCACATGCAACACATTTTGCGATGACACTTCCAGGGCTCCATCTTTCTAACATTTTTCTGTCATTTAAATTCTTTCTAAACATTTACACTACACTCACATGGTGGATTCTCAGATTATTTTAAAAAAGGCTTATACCACAAAACTGCAATGGAAACTTTTTTTTTGCTATTACAGGTCACGAGGTACAGAAAGCATCACGACATTCTAAAAGCGATCCATATGTATGCCATAAGAGACAGAGAGCTTGTTAAATGATATAAAAGATGACATTACAGCAATACTGGATTTATTAAAAAAACAAACAAACACCAAAATAGCAATATTTAGGAGAACTAATTTATAATTCAGGCAAGAAGCAGAACTCAGCAGTCACATTCCATCAGTTAATAGAAACATGCTAATTCTGCTTTGTTGACATTCTGAAACTATTGCTAAACTTTTGCAGAAATCTGTAATGGAAATCCAGCTAGTGAGAGATATTTACTACTCTGACCAAATTAGCCTGCACATTTGAATTGTTCTCTCTGAGGTCAAGGAATGATCCTCTGTAGATTTACTGGAGCATAATGCAGATGCTTTCCAAATCAAGCTCTGTAACAAATAACACTCAGTGATCTAAGAGTTCTTTGTTACCTCATCAAGTCCTTCACCTTCATTCCACCTCGCAACCTGCCAAAGGCGAGTTGCCAGTGGTGGCGGGTCTGCCTGTGCTCACCAGCCAGTGCAATCAGCCCAAACATACTCACACGTTCTTTACACGAGTGCCACAGTGATGCTGCCAAGAAGCAAGAAGGAGCAGCGCTGTACGTATGCAGCATACATACACCTCACGCAGTGACTTGGCTTCTGTGCGGCAGAACTGAATGCCCTCCGCTTTGGCACAGAGTAGTTCCTGTCTCACACAGGGGGGTTGATCCATGGGCTCATAAAGTGGTAACAACAGCCAACTTAATCATGGTGAAAATGGAAAAAGCCAGGCAGAAAAATCCTTAGACAAACTATTAAAAACATCTCCCTGCATCCATCCAGTACCTCTGCAGGCTCCTCGCTACAAATTCTAGCTGTAAGACGTCGCTTCCGTATCTCTTTCTGAACCGCCCTGCATGTTTGCAGAGCTGTGGGCTTCAGCCAGTGGTTCTCATTTTAAAGTCTGACAAGTGGACTGACTTACTGCGGTCGCGAAACCACACACATACAGCACTTGTGTGCACACACATTTTTAGCTCTCACATGAATTGATAGATGTGGAAAACGCGAGAAGATGGCTGAATAAGTGGTGTTTATTAAGGCTCACAGCCTCAGTCCTCTGGGGTTTTTTTTTTAAACTAATTGGCAGAAGGTTTTGCAGAGCAATTGTATGACTGACAGTCAGAACAGAGCCGGGTTTGGCTTTGCAGTAGCTTGACCACAGCCTGGAACTATCATCACCCTGACCAAGACCATCAAGACCAAGATGGAGGGGTTTCAAGCCTCAGACCATAAGCATTATAATGACCTGAGACACAATAAAGATTATGAAAGAAAACTACACATGAAAATGAGACAGCTCCCAGTAACATTCCCTCTATCAGCCAAGATATAATTGTTAGTGACCTTATGGACATAATACAGAATATAGAATACATCATATGATGTTACAATATGATAAAGCGTCGCCGGCGCTCGCTCGTGTCCAAGCATTGGTTCTATGGAAGGATACCTTGGGGCTCAATTGTTGTTGTTCAGGGTTGACGATGTCTGATGTGGCTGTTCAAGCCCAGGACAGAGTGGAAGAGGCGTGGACACTTTTTGGTCCTTTTTGAGACGTGGACACTTCTTGGAAGGGTGGGTGGTGAGCAGGGAAGGAGAAGTCATTGCGTGGTTGTCTCTTGGCCTCTACCTTGTGACGTTGTTCATGTTCCATGGGGTCTGTTACCTGAAAGATGGTGCGCCTCCACTCAGAGTGGCCCTCGGCGAGGGTCTTCAAGTTGACATGGTTGATGTTGCAGTGGAGGAGAGTGGCCTTCAGTTGGTCGTGAAATCAATGTTTAGGGGCTCCGCTGGGTCTTGTGCCAAATTGAAGTTGTGAGAACAGTATCTGACAGGGGAGTCAGGTTGTGGACAGTCTTCTAACTTCTAACCAGCGGAGGCCGCGTCGTGCCATCGTGGCCTCAGTGCTGGAGAGATTAGCTTGGAGAAGGACAGATTCATTAGTGACGAGTTCTTGCCATTTGACCAACAAGATTGCGCAAAGTTTCTGCTGTTGGAAACGCTCCAGCTTATCACGCCTGTACAAAACCCACAACTCACAGCCATAGAGAAGGGTAGAAAGAACAATGGCTCGGAACACCATGATTTTGGTATGAAGACAGAGGTTGTGGTTTAAGAAGGTGCGTTTGGAGAGTCTCCCAAATGCTGCATGTGCGGCATGAATCCTATTGTCGATGTCTTTTCTGCACTGGACAGGTAGCTTCCCAGATAGGGGAAAGCTTCCAGGGTCTCAAGGACTTTACCACAAAGTTGTACATTGCTGGTGTCTGAAGGGGGATGGCTCGGAGCTCCCTGAGCAAGGATCTTAGTCTTTGCAATGTTGGTGGCGAGACTGAAGCTGGAATATGCACTATTAAAGAGATCTACAGTAGTCTGGAGGTCAGCAACTGTGTCCACAGGGGTCGTGTTGTCATCAGCACAAACCTTGAAAAAGCGCCATGGCACATGATAAAGCACAGTGGTACTTTCTGGTGCACAAAGGAATGTTTTATGACATGTACCGCTATAGAGCTCACAGAGTCATGTGACTTTCATTATGCTGCCATATTGGTGCGCAAAGGAGACACTAGATTCATTTGCTCAGTATGCATATAAGTTCATCTATATGGAGCTAAATCCAGGCCAAAAGTTTGTAATCTGAAAATGAAAAAAGATTGAAAAAATAAACTTTGAAACTGAAAATTCAATGTTTGTTCTTGAATTTTATAATCATTTAAAAAGTATTATCAAAATAAAAATAAGTGTAAGATATATATTTTTCAGTTTAAATATATTTTTGATTCAGCTCTGTAATTATTTTGATCAAATAATTTTCATTCATATTTCTTTTTTTCACCTTCAGATCTTTTTTTCACTTTCAGATCTCATTTTTTCAGTTTCAAACTTTTGACCCCATTCTGGCGTGGGAGGGCGTGGTTCAATTGAGAGGGGCGTGGAATTGTGAGTGACAGGTGAGCAATCAGTCCTCACATGATGTTGCTTTCAGGAAACGTGGGTACTTTGATAGATAATGACTTAACACTTTCTCTCCACTGTATTGTCTTGATACCTGTAAATAAAGTGATGTTAAGGACAAAGATATCTATTACAAGTAATTCTAGACCACTCTTGGTCATTTTTGATGTTTAAAAACTGGAAAATATGCAAGATTGTAAAGTTTAACACCTATACCTAAAAAAACGATGTGTCCCAAATCCACAAAAGGCCGTGAATGCAGCATCGCCACATAAAAATGAGGCAGGTCGCTCATTTTACAGATTTATTTAAACTGAAAAATATATATCTTACACTTATTTTTATTTTGATAATACTTTCAATACTTTTTAATTTAAGAACAAACATTGAATTTTCAGTTTCAAATTTTTTTTATTATTATTATATTATATATTATATTATTTATTTTTATTATTTTATTATCTTTTTTATTTTCAGATTACAAAACTTTTGGCCTGGATTTATCTCCATACATCTATAAATACGCTGAACATTTAGGTGAGGTGTAGGATGAATATGAGCTAAAATGTCCACTGCTTGGTGCGCAGGATCCATGTGAGCTACCTGAGCTACTGCCTTTTCTTCCACAAACTCCACAAAATCAAGTAAAACACAGCTTGTCTCTATGACAATGTAGGTCCAAATGAAAGGCATCAGAGGCTAAAGCATTAATTATTTAAACAGGTTATTTATTTCAGCAACAACACAGCAGCATAAAGACAACATATCAAACAAATCAAAAAAACAAGACCAAATTTAACACCGTGTGCCTGAAAAGGGGGTGGGAAGAAGCAAAGCTTATAAATTACCCACCCCTCATACCCATCCCAAAAGTCCAAGTCCAACATATAATTACACTTATGCTCACACTCCTATATATACAAATAAGCAAATTAAATACATACATCCACAAATTTATACATCTTTTTTTTTTTTAATTATGATTTTCTTTATATCCAGAAATTATTAATTTCTTATAATGTTTCTTAAAACAGACTAAAGAACTACATAATCTAATTTCCACAGGACATTTGTTCCAAATCTTCACCCCTTTAACTGAAACACAAAAACCCTTGACATTAGTATGTACGGGAGGCTTCTTAAAAACCATGCATCCTCGTAAACTGTATTCAGATTTCCTGATCTTGAACAGGCTCTGGACATAAAGTGGCTGTATATTGCTTGTTATCGACTGCAGTCGCTATATTTTCCACAAAATCCATCAATGCATGTGAAGTAGTCCTAGATTTTCTAAATCCATATTGTTCTTCACAGAGTATCTAAAGAATTTATAAATGAAGTGGTTTGTGGATGATTGTGAGGATTTAGAAAATCGATATTAAAATCACCACAGATAAATAAATGTGAATTCTTATTTATTTTGTGGTACATTCCCATAATTACTTCTTCAAAAGTATCAATATTTGCTCCGGGAGCTCTGTATAAACAACTAACAACCGTATTTTTTGAATTTATGGATGTAATTTTAACCGTAACACATTCCATGATATTATCAACTGTGAATGACATATTGTGAACTAATTTACAGTTGTAATCAGACCTTACATATAATGCCACACCCCCGCCTCTTCTCTTCTGTCGATTTACCTGAAACAATTGATAACCTTCCAACTGTACAAGATCTTGATTGACATCAGTTAACCATGTTTCTGATATAGCGATCACTGAAAAACTTTTTCTAGATGTATCTAAACAATCATTTATCCTTGAAAAATTCAGAGAAAGACTTCTACTATTAAAATGTATTATTGAAAAATCTCCATCTTTAATTTTATAATCATTAAATTGTTCTTCTGTAAAATAATTACATTGTCGCTCGATATTGTCACTAAAAAAAAATCTGGATCTGATTCAAGTTCAAAATGGCGAGAGGCAGGATGACTATAATTAAATGTTTCCAAACAGAGCTCCTTGACAGAGCTCCAAACAGAGCTCCTTGACTGAAAACTGATTATTAACCGTGTTCATTATATTATATACAGATTTTCCTCCATCATCACAATCAACCAGTACATTTCTTTATGTATTACTTCACAACTTACATCAGTTAAATTTACTAAGATCATGTTCATCTTTAATCCATAAGGTTTTAGCTTCTTCAGGTGTTCCATTTAATTTAATATAAACTTTACAGTTAAATGTCCATGTAGCCTGTATCTTGTTTTGTTTTCTTAAAAATTGTGCCTGTCTTGCTAAATCTGAATTTTTCTTGGTCAAGTATTCATTTATATATACATTCGTTCCTTTTAAATTGTATATTGTGTACATAACCTGCACACAATACACCACAATATTAATGTACAAGGAAGTAGCCATATGCCTGTAATAATGTTCTGGTATTTTCCTTTATCTTTGACCAGACTACTCCAAAGTTGAATACTCAATCTAGGGTTCTTGGTTATTGAGATATTTAAAAGTGTTTTATGGACCATGATTGCTTTGACCTTTGACTGAATTACTCTAAAATGTAATTACTGTTGTGGTGTGTCCTGTCGTTAGGTCTGTGCATGTATTTGTCCTTGTGCATGTGTGTTGCAGGTTCCTGTGGTTTATGTTTGAGTCATACCGTCCCTGTGTTTGAACTCTTATTGTCACTGTGGATTATTAAAGCACCGTGGTTTTGCAGTTCACATTTTGTCTCCTGGCTGCCTGCATCTTGGGGTTTCAGTTTGACCGCAAACATAACGATTACCTCTAGATATCTCAATAATAAATAGCCATCCATCCATTTTCTACACCTGCTTACTCCAAGTAAGGGTAAGGGTGGGGTGCTAGACCCTGTCCCAGCAGTCATAGGTCGTGAGGCAGGGTACACCCTGAACAGGATGCCAGTCTGTCGCAGGGCCACATACAGACAGACACACACATTCACACCCACACACACTCCTATGGTCAATTTAATGTTTCCAATCCACCTAACCTGTATCTTTTTGGATGTGGGAGAAAGTGGGAGCACCCGGAGGGAACCCACACAAACAGAGAACATACAAACTCCATACAGTAAGGCCACAGTTGGGGAGCGATCCCATAACCTTCTTGCTGTGAAGCAACAGTGATAAAATTTATATTCCACCAATTTTGTTCCATCAAGGCATCGTGGTTGTTGAGATATGCAAACATTGTATTTTTGGACCATATTTTCCTTTACTTTAGACCTTTGACCAAAACTACTCCAAAATTTAATCAGCTCTAGATATTTACCTAGGTAATATTCCCATCACATCTGATAGAAATCAGTCTAACCATTTTTTATTTATCTTGTATGCACACACACACACACACACACACACACACACACACACACACACACACACACACACACACACACACACACACACACACACTAGTATAAAAAATTGGCCTGTAGAGTTCCTATTTGAACCCAGAAGTATAGATATTAATTTCTAAAAATAGGCAAGGTCCAAAAATAACCCATGGTTAATGAAATCCGGTCTGAAATACCCCAAAGCTAAATGCATCATGTTTAAAATGCAGTGGACAAGAACAGAACCAGATGTGGATGAGTAATGTAGCCGTCAGCAGCAAAGATTAAAAGAGCAGCAGCGGGTTTGACATTATAAGAATTATAACTTCCGATTAACTCATCAATATTTACAAATATTGTACAAAAAGAACAAATCATTACAAATAAAGATGTCTTTTCATGATATGTGAGGACCTGTGATGTGACGAGCATGCACCTTCTCCTCCCTCCACCCCTTTTCTCTACAGTACAGGTGGATGCAAACACAACTGAACAAGAATAGCGACCCAATGAAGTCAGGCTAAAATTAGTGTAATATGGTCAAATTTTCTCCTCCTGGTTAAATCTCAGCTGAATTCTGAACGAATAACCTACTTGTTGAAGACAGCCTCCAGTTCTTCCAGTACATCTGCTGCTAATCATGTACATCATTTTCCTTGGTCTGATGGAAATCTGTAGAATGAAACAGCCTTCTTTTGTCCATGCTGATTGGTGCAGCCATATGGCGAACATGAAACCACATGTTCCTCAAGTGAGAAGAAGAAATGGGAGAGTATTGAAGAAAAGGATGAATGATTTGCTCATCATAGCAACGGGAGTAAACCTTTCTTACCAATGAGATGGGTTGTGTGATCGAATGGCGCTGCTGCACAGGGTCTGTCTCTACATTGCTTGATTTCGGATTTAGGATTGGTCCTCTGGTGGTGTGTATTGTTGTGAACATTTAATCACATATATTCTATAGTTAATAACAGGAAAACACCAATAGAATGCGAGTATGAGTATTGTTTGAAAAGAAGAGCATGATGTATGTTTTTAAGGAGTCAGTGATTGTCAGGGTTGGGAAAATGTAAATGTTAGTGCGACACAATATTAAGAGTTAAAACATCCCCTGCTGAGTATTTCTGACATAGGTATTAGCTTTGGCTGGGGAAGTGACCTACATTTGACTGGTGTCACATCCAGCGGGAGCTGTAGACTTAGGCCTATGCAGGACTTAGAGTGCCTTGCAAAAGTATAATGGTATAGAGGAGGATTTTCTTAAAAAGAAGACCTGAAAATTTAGCTACAATTTACCAGAAGGTACATCTGAGATACAAGCCTAGATTTGATTTTTTGGTGAAAGAAAATCCTCCTCTATACCACTTCATTATGAAGCTGTATAACTGGGGATACAAAATGGAAAACATGGACTGTGCACAATTTCTCCAATCATGGCCACAGAAGCCTATAACTTCTTCTAGGTTGTCTTGGTGGCTTTCCTCACTCTTCTTCTTCTTGCACAGTCAGTTTTTGAGAACTTTCGACTCCACACAGATAGAGTGCCATACTGTTTGTATTTCTTCATAACTGATGTAAATAAAGTCCAAAACATATTCAGTGACTTGGAAATGTTCATGTATCCATCCCCTGACTTTTCTGAAGAAAACTGGCAATAAAACTGATTATTTACAGGTATTATACCAAAGGGGCCCATTACTTATGCAACCCATCATCTTGGCATTTATATTTTTAATTAATTTATAGCAAGTTGTAGAGATTTGCTTTGAGTTTGATTTTAAAGAAGATCATTTTAGAAATTTTTATATTGACAAGCCTGATTTACTTTTAGTATGTGAAATGCCATAAACAAATTAAAATGCATGAAATACCAAGGGGCCAAATACTTTTGCAAGGCACTGTACCTCTTATTCTACACAATCATGATCATCATTCGTTCATTCATGTTGGTTTTCTTGCAGCAAGTCAGAGTTTTATGTTTATATTAGAAATTCTTGCTTTAATAAGGATAAACTCTCCATCTTTTCTTTTTCTTTTGTGATTGTAGAAGCACACCATATGGGACTGCAGGTGACACGACAGAGGACAACACTGACCTAAGCACAACGTTTCCCACCAGCTGGCCCACCAGTCCTCCAGAAGTGGAGCTGGAGGATCCAGAAGGCTCCCCGGGCCTTGGCGAAGAGTTGCTGCCCCACATGCTGCTGCCTGACAGTCTGAGCCAGCTGGAGGAGTTTGGAAGACACAAATGGCTCCGCAAAGCTCACCGTGGCCACGGACGACCCCGACTCTTCAGCGACCTGTGGGTTCGCATTGGGGACGGGTGAGAAGATAAAGCCAACTGCAGCGATAGAGTCAAAGTGATGAAATATATAATGAAGTGTGCTTCTCTTTCAGCAGCACCCCACCTCCTAGTGTGAGGATCATCAACGGTTACGTGACAGTGGAGCCTTCGCTGACCCACCAGGAGCAGCACAGATGGATAGTGATGGGACCTCCTAGTCCATCTCCCATCACCCTGTCCAGTTCCAGCTCAGCACAGCCCACATTAGTCCACAGCAAATGCTTGTGTGTTTTAGCCTGGCTGTTATCACATGTGCTGTTTATCTCCTGACCACAAATACTATTATCACACAGGCAGTACTACAGCAGAGCATGGGACTAGACCCAAAATGTTCTCCGAGTAGAATCAGACCCACACTGTTCAAATACTAAGTCTTTAATAATGTATAAATTAAAATTGTCAAAATATGTGGACTAAGCTTTCAGCCATGGCAAAATGAATAATGTTGGATTCTTCAGACCTCATGAAAGTATTATGATAAATTAACAACAAAAAAAGATCAGTACAGCATGTGTGATGGACTCATATACCTGAGTAAAAAAAAAAAATTCTAATGTAATAATAATATAGACATTAATAATGAGAATAGAACATACTAATAAATATATAACTATGATACATGACTTAAATGCATACAAACAGTGCTGTGTAGGAGGTGAACAATGCAGTTGTCACTTTTGTAAATTGTGCATTTTGTTCATAAAGAAATATTGTATATTTATTATTTTGGGGGGAAAGAATATATTTTCTTGCTTTTGAAGATAAACCAATAAACATTAAAAGAAATTATAGGTGCCCTTTTTTATTCATTGGAAAGAAGCATTCATTTTGACATGTTCATTATTGGAAAACAGCAAAAGAGAGGCAAATAAATAAAAATATATATCCATAAAGGTACAGATACAGACACAGATTCTTCACTGTCATGGTAACAAAATACAACGAAAGATAAGGTGCAAGCCTTTCAGTGCAAATATAAACCTGAGTAAACCACACGCAGACTTGAAAGGTCTGAAGAAGAAAAGAAAAATAAACATAAAATTTAACTGAATGAAAGCAATATGGCCACAGGGCAAATTAAAAAAGAAAAAGAAATTATAAGAATGCAGTAGCAAAAAAAAGAGATTGCATATTAAAAAAAGAGAAAAGCATATACAGAACTGTGGATATTTTAGTGGCAGTAGATATTGCACATAAACAAATTTTCCACTCATTTCAAGTGTAGCATGTGACATGGTTACTTGGTTCCAGTGGCATTCAAAGCTCTAAGAGCAGTTGGGTCAAAACTGTTTTTCAGTCTATTTGTACCTGCATTAATGGCCCTGTACCGTCTGCCTGAGGAAGTAGCTCAAACAACAGAGTGGCCAGGGTGGGATGAGTCCTTTAGGATGGTGAGACAGTAAGAGAAGTGAAGGTCCCCCAGTGTGGTGTAGAGGGCACCCAGTAATATTCTCTGCCATTTTGGTAACCCTTTGCAGCTCTTTCCTGTTTGCCACTGTGCAGCTGACAAACCACGTACAGAGGCAGTATGTGAGGATGCTCTCCATGGTAGAGTAGTAAAAACACACCAGCAATCTCTGGTTTATGTTATTTTTCTTGAGGATTTTCAGAAAGTGGAGTCTTTGCTGTGCCTTCTTTAGCAACCGTATGGTGTTCCTGTCCCAGGCCAGTTTCTCCTCTGTGTGGACTCTCAGGAAAAGGATATCCCTGACCCTTTCCACACAGGTCCCCCCAATGATAATGGGCTGAATGTCTGTTTTGTTTCTCCTGAAGTCTGTGATTAGCTCCTTGGTTCTGAATGTGTTCAGGAGCAAGTTATTTTCTCTACACCACACCGTCAGCTGTTCCACCTCATCCCGGTAAGTGGACTCATCTCCTCCAGTGATACAGTCTACCACTGTGGTGTCATCCGCATCTTAATGAAAGTGTTGCTGCTCTGGATGGGGGTGCAGTCAGAAGTATAGAGGGTGAAGAGCAATGGGCTTAGCACACAACTTTGTGGGGAACCAGTGCTGAGTGTAAGAGCTGTAGATATGTGGGGGTCAATCCTGACACTCTGTGGGTGATCTGGCAGAAAGTCCTAAATCCAAAGACGTGGAATGAGGTAGTCCGAATTTCAGCAGTTTCCTCATGAGGCCGTCGAGGAGGATGGTGTTGAATGTTGAACTACAATTCACAAAGACGGCCATAGTTACCCTGTTGCTCCAGGTGGGTCAGCGTGGTGTGGAGGGCAGTGGTCTCGGCATCCTCTGTTGACCTTGTAAGTGAATTGGTATGGGTCTGAAATAGGGGCTAGGAATGACACGATGTGACTTCTAATCAATTTTTCAAAATACCTCATCATCGTCACCAGTGTGAGTGCAACAAGCTCACTGAGGCTGATTATGGGGAATTTCTTGGGTAGGGTGAGTATGGTGGAGGCTTTCAGGCATAATGGGACAGCAGGCCGTGTCAGGGACCAGTTGAAGGTTTTGATGAAAATCCCAGAAAGATGGTCTGCACAGTCTTCAGAACCTGTCCGGTGAAAACCTGCTTTTCTGCTTTATATCCGTTCATGCATTACCATTCTTTAAAATGTTAAGGAATATTAATGGAATAAGCTTTTCAAAGGTTTTTATTCACTGATTTCCCATAATCAGTGAACAAAAGTGTCATATTCGATCTACAAAAGTAAACCCTCCTGTTTTGGTTGATATCTATTTATGCTTTATCATTCTTAATTGTATTTTTATTGTAATATCCATTGATTATTTATTGATTATTGATTATTGACCAAATATATAGCGGTATACCATGACAGAAGGGAAAGAAAGAATGGAACTTGAACTTGTGAAGGAGGACAACGACCTCAGAATCCAAGTTCCTGATGACTTTAAGCTAACAACCCAGTGCCACAACAAATAAAAGCTATGCAAGCTCTTAGATCAATAAAGAACTCGTTCAGTGCCATCACCGAAGAAGGATTCCATATCCTGCACATATTCTGGAGTATTGTGTCCAAACATGGAGTCCATATTTGAAGAAAGATGCCATCTTCATGGAAAGGGTTCAAAGATGTGCAACTAAGAAGGTAAAAGGTTGAAGCGATCAACCATATGAAACAAGGTTAGAACTGAGTCTGTATACTCTCGAACAGAGAAGGACAGGAGGAGACCAGATAGAACTGCACAAGATGGTAGAGCTGTGGTTTTCCTCCATAAAGACCAAAGAATGCAACAGCTATGAGGGCATGATAAGAAATATATTAAATAAACAATCTGAACCCCGTGACTGCTGGGATAGGCTCCAGCTCCCCTGTGAAAATGGATGGATGGAAAGATGCTGAACCCAGTTTATGCAGACATTCTTCATGCAAGGAGTTGTAGACCATTGGAGCAGACTCCCTCCCACAGTTGTCAATGCTGGAACTGTGGTTACTTTAAAAAATGCTCTAGATAAGCATTTAAGAGGTTGGCATCAAAAAGGCCAGAAGCCTAAACCTGAAGAAAATGTAAGCGATTTGACATAAACAATGACACAAAGTCTCAAAGAACAGATCAATAAAATGAAAACCCTCTGTTTTGTTTTTTGTTTCTTTGTTTGTTTGTTTCTGTAGGCATTTTATTGCTTTTAAATAAAATTTTGGTGTAATGAATTTTCTTATATGTGCTTTTATGTATTAATTTGACAAAAACAATTAACAAAAATCTAACTCTGCCAGTGTGCTGCTTTTGTGATGCATATTATTAGTTGACAAATGATAAAGAATTGAGCTGCTAAAACTTTGACAGTTTTAGAAAATAATGAATCTAACTGGAGAAATAAATCAGAATCATGAACTACTTTTGTGGCACGCTTACTAACATGATGATTACAGGGAAGTGCAGATTATGTGCAACACAATCTAAACCTGCCATCTGCTGGATAAAACTAAGAACACATTTCAGCTGGAAAATGATGATCCAGCAACCTGTTTTTTTTTTTAAATGTGGAAATGGAACATTTGATGCATGCCAGGATGATGCGCAGCAAGCTAAAACACCTTTAAAAGACATCGAGGGTGATCTTGTTTCTCAGATTAATTGTATTAATGTTATTAGTCATATTAATGTTTGTTTGTTTGTAGTGAAAGGAGGTGACATAAGCCGAGATTGAGCAGTGGACCGTGGACAAAAACACGGTCAATCACAGTAGCTCTTATTTCATCAGATATTATTGTTCTTTGTCTTCGTTGACCACCTAGATCACCTCTCACACCAACTCCACTGTAGTGCCTCACAAACCAGTGCTGTCTGAACTGGCTTATATATGTTCCCTCACATCATTGGCCACAAGTGTGATCAATTTTGAGTTGTTTTGCTCAACCAGTGACACGAGTGCTTTAACTGTGTTTGACTTTTGCCACCTGTGCTCACCATTATGCAACACAGGTGCATCACAATGAAAATGTGTTGGCAAGTTGTGTCTAAACAGGTGAAAAGTGCTTATGGTTTTGCCAAAAGAGTGACTGATTCAATCAGTGGATTCAGCCAACTGAGCATTTGGTTCAGACAACAGGGTTTAGTTTTTTAGCAATTTCAATTTTTCAATTTCAATTTATTTTCATTTATATAGCGCCAAATCACAACAGAGTTGCCTCAAAGCGCTTCACACAGATAAGATCTAACCTTACCAACCCCCAGAGCAACAGTGGTAAGGAAAAACTCCCACTGAGGAAGAAACCTCAAGCAGACCAGACTCAAAGGGGTGACCCTCTGCTTGGGCCATGCTACAAACATAAATTACAGATCAATTCACAGAACAATTCACAGACATTTCTGTGTAGGCTCTCAGTTGTCCAGGTGGTTTCCATAGTAGAGAAGCTTGAATCTTCGACTGGACTGGGTTGCTTGACACGAGGATGTTTTGCTTCAAATCGCAGAAGCTTCCTCAGCTAAAATTCTTGCTCTGGTAGTCTGACTTCTGTCTAGACTCTTGTAGGGAAGAATAAACAGAAGCCACAAAAGCTGGAGTTTTAAACCTAACCAGACCCCTCCTACCGAGAGGCAGAATGCTATTGGCTAGTGACTAAACAATAGCTCTAATTAGCACCTATTGTGCTCTAGTTAGCACTCTCCTAATGACAGGGCAGCTGTCCCTCCTAATGATGGGACAGACGCTTCTCCTGATGGCTCCCTTGACGACTCTCCGGATGACGTGAATGACTCATTACCATGAACAAAAGACTGAAACTGCTTTGACCTGAGTACCCCATTGTAAACAGGGGACAAAGCGTGTTTCAGACCCCCTCCCCGGTTAAGGCTGGGTTTCAGCTGTTTCACAAAGAATGCCTCCTTGACCCCTCTCTCAAACCATTTCTTCTGGTTTGCAGACTGAGGTCCACTGGCGCCCTCTGGGGCCAGTGGACCTCAGTCTGCAGTTCATCTCCACCTTAAAGACACTAACCACACGTTTGAGGCGAAGGAAGTTAAAATCTTAGCCAGAGAGAAGAAATGGCTTGAGAGAGGGGTCAAGGAGGCATTCTATGTGAAACAGCTGAAACCCAGCCTTAACCGGGGAGGGGGTCTGAGACACGCTTTGTCCCCTGTTTACAATGGGGTACTCAGGTCAAAGCAGTTTTAGTCTTTTGCTCATGGTAATGAGTCATTCACGTCATCAGGGGAGTCGTCAAGGGAACCATCAGGAGAGGCGTCCTACCCAACATTAGGAGGGACAGCTGCCCTGTCATTAGGAGAGTGCTAACTAGAGCACAATAGGTGCTAATTAGAGCTACTGTTTAGTCACTAGCCTATAGCAGTCTGCCTCTTGGTAGGAGGGGTCTGGTTAGGTTTAAAACTCCAGCTTTTGTGGCTTCTGTTTATTCTTCTCTACAAGAGTTTAGACAGAAGTCAGACTACCAGAGCAAGAATTTTAGCTGAGGAAGCTTCTGTGATTTGAAGCGAAACGTCCTCGCGTCAAGCAACCCAGTCCAAAGATTCAAGCTTCTCTACAATTCACGGATGGATATACAAGAAATGCTATTGGCGCAGAGGACAGGACGGTCGCCAACAGTACCAGTATGCTAGCCATATGAAAGGGAAAATAATCAATCAATCAATCAATCAACTTTTTTCTTATATAGCGCCAAATCACAACAAACAGTTGCCCCAAGGCGCTCCACATTGCAAGGCAAGGCCATACAATAATTATGAAAAACCCCAACGGTCAAAACGACCCCCTATGAGCAAGCACTTGGCCACAGTGGGAAGGAAAAACTCCCTTTTAACAGGAAGAAACCTCCAGCAGAACCAGGCTCAGGGAGGGGCAGTCTTCTGCTGAGACTGGTTGGGGCTGAGGGAAAGAACCAGGAAAAAGAGATCGATCACTAATGATTAAATGCAGAGTGATGCATACGGAGCAAAAAGAGAAAGAAACAGTGCATCATGGGAACCCCCCACAGTCTACGTCTAAAGCAACATAACCAAGGGATGGTCAAGGGTCACCCTATCCAGCCCTAACTATAAGCCTTAGCGAAAAGGAAAGTTTTAAGCCTAATCTTAAAAGTAGAGAGGGTATCTGTCTCCCTGATCTGAATTGGGAGCTGGTTCCACAGGAGAGGAGCCTGAAAGCTGAAGGCTCTGCCTCCCAATCTACTCTTACAAACCCTAGGAACTACAAGTAAGCCCGCAGTCTGAGAGCGAAGCGCTCTAATGGGGTAATATGGTACTACGAGGTCCCTAAGATAAGATGGGACCTGATTATTCAAAACCTTATAAGTAAGAAGAAGAATTTTAAATTCTATTCTAGCATTAACAGGAAGCCAATGAAGGGAGGCCAACACGGGTGAGATATGCTCTCTCCTGCTAGTCCCCGTCAGTACTCTAGCTGCAGCATTCTGAACCAGCTGAAGGCTTTTTAGGGAACTTTTAGGACAACCTGATAATAATGAATTACAATAGTCCAGCCTAGAGGAAATAAATGCATGAATTAGTTTTTCAGCATCACTCTGAGACAAGACCTTTCTGATTTTAGAGATATTGCGTTAATGCAAAAAGGCAGCCCTACATATTTGTTTAATATGCGCTTTGAATGACATATCCTGATCAAAAATAACTCCAAGATTTCTCACAGTATTACTAGAGATCAGGGAAATGCCATCCAGAGTAACGATCTGGTTAGACACCATGCTTCTAAGATTTGTGGGGCCAAGTACAATAACTTCAGTTTTATCTGAGTTTAAAAGCAGGAAATTAGAGGTCATCCATGTCTTTATGTCTGTAAGACAATCCTGCAGTTTAGCTAATTGGTGTGTATCCTCTGGCTTCATGGATAGATAAAGCTGGGTATCATCTGCGTAACAATGAAAATTTAAGCAATACCGTCTAATAATACTGCCCAAGGGAAGCATGTATAAAGTGAATAAAATTGGTCCTAGCACAGAACCTTGTGGAACTCCATAATTAACTTTAGTCTGTGAAGAAGATTCCCCATTTACATGAACAAACTGTAATCTATTAGACAAATATGATTCAAACCACCGCAGCGCAATGCCTTTAATACCTATGACATGCTCTAATCTCTGTAATAAAATTTTATGGTCAACAGTATCAAAAGCAGCACTGAGGTCCAACAGAACAAGCACAGAGATAAGTCCACTGTCCGAAGCCATAAGAAGATCATTTGTAACCTTCACTAATGCTGTTTCTGTACTATGATGAGTTCTAAAACCTGACTGAAACTCTTCAAATAGACCATTCCTCTGCAGGTGATCAGTTAGCTGTTTTACAACTACCCTCTCAAGAATCTTTGAGAGAAAAGGAAGGTTGGAGATTGGCCTATAATTAGCTAAGATAGCTGGGTCAAGTGATGGCTTTTTAAGTAATGGTTTAATTACTGCCACCTTAAAGGCCTGTGGTACATAACCAACTAACAAAGATAGATTGATCATATTTAAGATTGAAGCATTAAATAATGGTAGGACTTCCTTGAGCAGCCTGGCAGGAATGGGGTCTAATAAGCATGTTGATGGTTTGGATGAAGTAACTAATGAAAATAACTCAGACAGAACAATCGGAGAGAAAGAGTCTAACCAAATACCGGCATCACTGAAAGCAGCCAAAGATAACGATACATCTTGGGATGGTTATGAGTAATTTTTTCTCTAATAGTCAAAATTTGTTAGCAAAGAAAGTCATGAAGTCATTACTAGTTAAAGTTAATGGAATACTCAGCTCAATAGAGCTCTGACTCTTTGTCAGCCTGGCTACAGTGCTGAAAAGAAACCTGGGGTTGTTCTTATTTTCTTCAATTAGTGATGAGTAGAAAGATGTCCTAGCTTCACGAAGGGCTTTCTTATAGAGCAACAAACTCTTTTTCCAGGCTAAGTGAAGATCTTCTAAATTAGTGAGACGCCATTTCCTCTCCAACTTACGGGTTATCTGCTTTAAGCTACGAGTTTGTGAGTTATACCACGGAGTCAGACACTTCTGATTTAAAGCTCTCTTTTTCAGAGGAGCTACAGCATCCAAAGTTGTCTTCAATGAGGATGTAAAACTATTGACAAGATACTCTAACTCCCTTACAGAGTTTAGGTAGCTACTCTGCTCTGTGTTGGTATATGACATTAGAGAACATAAAGAAGGAATCATATCCTTAAACCTAGTTACAGCGCTTTCTGAAAGACTTCTAGTGTAATGAAACTTATTCCCCACTGCAGGGTAGTCCATCAGGGTAAATGTAAATGTTATTAAAAAATGATCAGACAAAAGGGAGTTTTCAGGGAATACTGTTAAGTCTTCTATTTCCATACCATAAGTCAGAACAAGATCTAAAATATGATTAAAGTGGTGGGTGGACTCATTTACTTTTTGAGCAAAGCCGATAGAGTCTAATAATAGATTAAATGCAGTGTTGAGGCTGTCATTCTCAGCATCTGTATGGATGTTAAAATCGCCCACTATAATTATCTTATCTGAGCTAAGCACTAAGTCAGACAAAAGGTCTGAAAATTCACAGAGAAACTCACAGTAACGACCAGGTGGACGATAGATAATAACAAATAAAACTGGTTTTTGGGACTTCCAATTTGGATGGACAAGACTAAGAGACAAGCTTTCAAATGAATTAAAGCTCTGTCTAGGTTTTTGATTAATTAATAAGCTGGAATGGAAGATTGCTGCTAATCCTCCGCCCCGGCCCGTGCTACGAGCATTCTGACAGTTAGTGTGACTCGGGGGTGTTGACTCATTTAAACTAACATATTCATCCTGCTGTAACCAAGTTTCTGTTAGGCAGAATAAATCAATACGTTGATCAATTATTATATCATTTACCAACAGGGACTTAGAAGAGAGAGACCTAATGTTTAATAGACCACATTTAACTGTTTTAGTCTGTGGTGCAATTGAAGGTGCTATATTATTTTTTCTTTTTGAATTTCTAGAAATGAGAGCTGCTCCCTCTAAAGTGGGATGGATGCCGTCTCTCCTAACAAGACCAGGTTTTCCCCAGAAGCTTTGCCAATTATCAATGAAGCCCACCTCATTTTTTGGACACCACTCAGACAGACAGCAATTCAAGGAGAACATGCGGCTAAACATGTCACTCCCGGTGTGATTGGGGAGGGGACCAGAGAAAACTACAGAGTCCGACATTGTTTTTGCAAAGTTACACACCGATTCAATGTTAATTTTAGTGACCTCCGATTGGCGTAACCGAGTGTCATTACTGCCGACGTGAATTACAATCTTACCAAATTTACGCTTAGCCTTAGCCAGCAATTTCAAATGTCCTTCGATGTCGCCTGCTCTGGCCCCCGGAAGACAATTGACAATGGTTGCTGGTGTCGCTAACTTCACATTTCTCAAAACAGAGTCGCCAATAACCAGAGTTTGATCCTCGGCGAGTGTATCGTCGAGTGGGGAAAAACGGTTAGAGATGTGAACGGGTTGACGGTGTACACGGGGCTTCTGTTTAGGGCTACGCTTCCTCCTCACAGTCACCCAGTCAGCCTGCCTTCCCGACTGCACGGGGTCTGCCAGGGGGGAACTAACGGCGGCTAAGCTACCTTGGTCCGCACCGACTACAGGGGCCTGGCTAGCTGTAGAATTTTCCACGGTGCGGAGCCGAGTCTCCAATTCGCCCAGCCTGGCCTCCAAAGCTACGAATAAGCTGCACTTATTACAAGTACCGTTACTGCTAAAAGAGGCCGAGGAATAACTAAACATTTCACACCCAGAGCAGAAAAGTGGGGGAGAGACAGGAGAAGCCGCCATGCTAAAATGGCTAAGAGCTAGTAGCTACGCTAAGCTAGCGGATTCCCAAACAGGGAATCCGACACTAGACAGGCTGTGGAGCAGCACAGGTAACGCACGACAACAGTGCTAAAATAAAATAAAAATCCACTAGACAGGCTGTGGAGCAGCACAGGTAACGCACAACAACAGTGCTAAAAAAATAAAATAAAATAAAAATAAAAATCCACTGGACAGGCTGTGGAGCAGCACAGGCAACGCACGACAACAGTGCTAAATAAAAATCCACTGGACAGGCTGTGGAGCAGCACAGGTAACGCACGACAGTGCTAAAAAAAATAAAATAAAAATCAAAATCCACTGGACAGGCTGTGGAGCAGCACAGGTAACGCACGACAACGGTGCCAAAACAAAACAAAAAACCACTAGACAGGCTGTGGAGCAGCACAGGTAACGCACGACAACAGTGGTAAAAAATAAAATAAAAATCCACTGGACAGGCTGTGGAGCAGCACAGGTAACACACGACAACAGTGGTAAAAAATAAAATAGAAATCCACTGGACAGGCTGTGGAGCAGCACAGGTAACACACGACAACAGTGGTAAAAAATAAAATAGAAATCCACTGGACAGGCTGTGGAGCAGCACAGGTAACACACGACAACAGTGCTAAAAAATAAAATAAAAATCCACTGGACAGGCTGTGGAGCAGCACAGGTAACACACGACAACAGTGGTAAAAAATAAAATAAAAATCCACTGGACAGGCTGTGGAGCAGCACAGGTAACACACGACAACAGTGGTAAAAAATAAAATAAAAATCCACTGGACAGGCTGTGGAGCAGCACAGGTAACACACGACAACAGTGCTAAAAAATAAAATAAAAATCCACTGGACAGGCTGTGGAGCAACACAGGTAACACACGACAACAGTGGTAAAAAATAAAATAAAAATCCACTGGACAGGCTGTGGAGCAGCACAGGTAACACACGACAACAGTGGTAAAAAATAAAATAAAATCCACTGGACAGGCTGTGGAACAGCACAGGTAACACACGACAACAGTGGTAAAAAATAAAATAATAATCCACTGGACAGGCTGTGGAGCAGCACAGGTAACACACGACAACAGTGGTAAAAAATAAAATAAAAATCCACTGGACAGGCTGTGGAACAGCACAGGTAACACACGACAACAGTGGTAAAAAATAAAATAAAAATCCACTGGACAGGCTGTGGAGCAGCACAGGTAACACACGACAACAGTGGTAAAAAAAATAAATAAATAAAATAAAATAAAAATAAAAATCCACTGGACAGGCTGTGGAGCAGCACAGGTAACACACGACAACAGTGCTAAAAAATAAAATAAAAATCCACTGGACAGGCTGTGGAACAGCACAGGTAACACACGACAACAGTGCCAAAAAACAAAACAAAAATCCACTTAACAGGCTGTGGAGCAGCACAGGTAACGCACGACAACAGTGCCAAAAAACAAAACAAAAATCCACTGAACAGGCTGTGGAGCAGCACAGGTAACGCACGACAACAGTGCTAAAAAATAAAATAAAAATCCACTGGACAGGCTGTGGAGCAGCACAGGTAACGCACGACAACAGTGCCAAAAAACAAAACAAAAATCCACTGAACAGGCTGTGGAGCAGCACAGGTAACACACGACAACAGTGCTAAAAAATAAAATAAAAATCCACTGAACAGGCTGTGGAGCAGCACAGGTAACACACGACAACAGTGCTAAAAAATAAAATAAAAATCCACTGGACAGGCTGTGGAGCAGCACAGGTAACGCACGACAACAGTGCTAAAAAATAAAATAAAAATCCACTGAACAGGCTGTGGAGCAGCACAGGTAACGCACGACAACAGTGCTAAAAAATAAAATAAAAATCCACTGAACAGGCTGTGGAGCAGCACAGGTAACGCACGACAACAGTGCTAAAAAATAAAATAAAAATCCACTGAACAGGCTGTGGAGCAGCACAGGTAACACACGACAACAGTGCTAAAAAATAAAATAAAAATCCACTGAACAGGCTGTGGAGCAGCACAGGTAACGCACGACAACAGTGCTAAAAAATAAAATAAAAATCCACTGAACAGGCTGTGGAGCAGCACAGGTAACGCACGACAACAGTGCTAAAAAATAAAATAAAAATCCACTGAACAGGCTGTGGAGCAGCACAGGTAACACACGACAACAGTGCTAAAAAATAAAATAAAAATCCACTGAACAGGCTGTGGAGCAGCACAGGTAACGCACGACAACAGTGCTAAAAAATAAAATAAAAATCCACTGGACAGGCTGTGGAGCAGCACAGGTAACGCACGACAACAGTGCTAAAAAATAAAATAAAAATCCACTGAACAGGCTGTGGAGCAGCACAGGTAACACACGACAACAGCGCTAAAATAAAATAAAAATCCACTAGGCAGGCTGTGGAGCAGCACGACAACAGTGCTAAAAAATAAAATAAAAATAAAAACGAAAGCGTTAGCAAGCTAGTTAGCTTGCCAACGCTGATGAAGGTTAGCTGATAAAAGTGCTCCGTCGCGATGCTTCGACCGTTAGAGGTCTTCTTTAAGCGTTGGAGCACGGTGAAAAAGTAAAAAAAGTAAAAAAGTCTTGAAAAAGACTGTTAATTCAAAGAACTCAAACAGCTCAGTTCAAACAGCTAACAGATACAGCAGAACACCGCTGTGCTCCGGAACAACAAATTGGCCCAAATAAAATAAGCACAAATAAGTGCGTCTTATGTCTGGACTTGAAAATCTCCTCAGAATCTGACTGTTTTATTGACGCAGGGAGATCATTCCACAGAACAGGGGCACAATAAGAGAAAGCTCTGTGACCCGCAGACTTCTTATTCACCTTAGGGACACAAAGTAGTCCTGCACCCTGAGAACGTAAAGCCCGGGCTGGTATGTAAGGTTTAATTAGGTCAGAGAAGTAGGGAGGTGTCAGTCCATGAATAATTTTATAGGTTAGTAGCTGATCTCACTGGGAAAGGAAGCCAGTGAAAGGATGCCAAAATGGGTGTAATGTGGTTGTACTTTCTGCTTCATGTCAAAAGTGTGGCTGCAGCATTTTGAACTAATTGGAGACCCCTAATGCTAGACTGCGGTAAACCAGAAAATAGAATATTGCAGTAGTCCAATCTAGAAGAGATAAATGCATGGATCAGGGTCTCAGCATCAGCCATAGACAGGATGGGATGAATCTTCGCTATATTTTGCAGGTGGAAGAAAGCAGTCCTAGTAATATTTCTAATGTGGAGGCCAAAGGACAACGAAGGATCAAAAAGTAGGTTCCTCACTTTGTCAGTGTGATGTATGACACGAGCCTAGGCTGAGCGTTAACTGGTCAAATTGATGTGAGCAGCAGTAACACTTCATGCAGAGAAAGAGCACCACAAATGCAATGTTTGCTCTGAGATTGCTGATGTAGAAGTATGGGGAAGGCCAGGAGTTGTACTGTGTGTTTGTGGATTTAAAGAAAGCTTATGACAGCGTGCTAAGAGGAGAGTTGTAGTATTGTACGAGGACATCTGGAGTGGCAGAGAAGTATGTGAGAGTGGTGCAGGGTACTTACAAGCATAGTGTGACAGCGGTGAGATGCACAGTAAGAATGGCAGATGCATTCAAGGTGAAGGTGGAATTACATCACGGATTGGCTGTGAGCCCTTTCTTCTTTACAGTGGTGATGGTCAAGTTGACGGATGAGATCAGACAGGAGTCTCCTTGGACTATGATGTTTGTAAATGACATTGTGATTTGTAGTGTAGAGTAGAATTTGTAGCAGGTTGAGTGGAGCCTGGAGAGGTGGAGGTAAACTCTGAACAGAAGGGGAATGAAAGTCAGTAGGAGCAAGACAGAGTACATGTGTGTGAATGAAAGGGTGCCCAGTAGAATAGTGTGGTTACAAGGAGTAGAGGTGGTTAATCAATCAATCAATCACTCAATCAATTTTTATTTCTAAAGCGCTTTACAACAACCAAAGTTGATCAAAGTGCTGCACACAGTTAAAAACAACCATAAGATAAAACATATACATCTAAAATATATTACAGTTGTCAATTTCCAGGGAGTCACAGCTCTATGTGTCAAAGGCCAATTGAAACAAATACGTTTCAAATACAAATACGGTTAAGGTAGATGAGTTGGAATACTTGGGGTTAACTGTCCAAAGGAATAGAAAAGACGTAGTAGAGAGAAGAAGAAGATGAAGAAGAAGATGACGAAGAAGAAAGGCCTTTATTGTCATTTTACATACATGCAACAAAATTTGTCCTCTGCATTTAACCCATCATAATTACAGGTAGACACAATCCAACCACTAGGAGCAGTGGACAGCCACAGTCTGTTGCCTGGGGACCAACTCCAGATGTAGAGATGCTGCCTTGGTCAGATGCAGAGAAAGGAGCAGACCTTAAATAAGCATGTTTTTGTTTGTGGGAGGAAACCAGTGTGCAGTGCCCAGAGGAAACCCATACAGACTCGGGAAGAACATGGCAAACTTCATACAAAAAAGGCCCAGGTGGGAAGCAATCCCAGGACCTTTTTGCTGTGAGGCAACAATTTACATGCCCACAAAGCCATTGTGGTGAAGAACAGAGTGCAGGCAGGGTGGAGTGGATGGAGAAAGGTAGCAGGAATAATTTGTGACAGAAGAATATCTGCAAGAGTGGAAAGGAAAGTTTATAAGAAAGTAGTGATACCAGCTTTGTTGAGACGGTGACACTAACAAAAAGACAGGAGGCAGAGCTGGAGGTGACAGAGCTGGAGATGTTGCAATTTTTTGTAGGAGTGACAACAAAGCAAGAGCTGTGCTGTGTGTGGGTTCTCTGCAGCAAGTCGGACTTGTTTCCGGTGAGGGTTGGCCTCCGCCAGAGCTGTGCCTTGTCACCTATCCTGTTTGTGATATTCATGGACAGGATATCAAGGTGTAGTCGGGGGAGGAGGGTCTTCAGTTTGGTGGGTTGAAGGTCTCATCATTGCTTTTTGCAGACGATATGATCCTGTTGGCTTCATCAGCCGGCGACTTCCAGAAGTCACTGGATCGGTTCGCAGCCGAGCCTGAAGCGGCTGGGATGAGGATCAGCACCTTTAAATCTGAGGCCATGGCTCTCAGCAGGAAACCAATGGATTGCTCTGAGTAGGGAATGAAGTCTTATAGTGCAGCAGATAACTGAAACAATCCTGCAAATGGTGACACAAGCACCAAAGTCAGCACAAATATTCCTTGCACATTACTCTTTTGAAACAAACTGACTAGCCACTTAAATTTTCAATAGGCGCCCAGGTAGGGGTCAACTGAAGAATTACACAGCGGTCAAAATTAAAAATGCTCCAATCAAATTGTCTGATCATAATGATCCCAAAAAGGTATAGTTTGGGCTACCTATGACTGAATGATCTGGAGTTATGGGGTAAAAACAGCAAAAATTGTGACAAAGGTCAGTTTCAATTTGTATAGGGGTCAAAACTATTCCATTTATTAATCCTATTAGCTCAACCAATAATTTGCATCACTTTTTTTTTTTTTTACCAAAATTGGAGCAACTTTAACCTTTGACTGTGTTGAATGCTTGTTCTCCAAAGTAAAGGTCAAACAAGGTCAATGTCCATTTGATTCTATGATATGTAACATACGTATGTTTCCCTGTAACATGATAACTAAGCATGATACATGGTCCAGACCCTGTTAATGCAACTAATAATTTGTATAATAAGTAATATTTGGAAATTGCAATGTTGCTTTTCTGTTGACCTACTCATCAAGAATAAAAAATAAGACACTGTAGCTTTATGAATATCTGTGTTTTGCACAGTACAGTACGCTCAGGCAGGTGACACTGCTGCTGTTCTTGCTTCTACCACTAAATGGCGCTAGACTCCCATGATATCATCAGCAACATCTGTACAATGCAGCCAACATAAGAGGAGACAGGTGGTCAACTTTTCCCCTACGAATATGATGTCAAATTTATACAGTATATTATATAAAGAGAATTCCACCCAAAATGCACAAATAAATGCAAAGTGTAGAAATTCTTTAATTGCATATTTCAGGTAGTCATTTGTCTGGTTTTATGTTTCACACACAATATTCACACTGCTTTTCAAACTTAAAAATAAATGTGTAGACAAATATTATATTCATATAAGAGTGAAATGGTAGTTTTTCTTACTCTTAAAATCAGTCAAAGAGCTTCCATTAATCACATCTTTCTTTTACAGATTTTTTTAAATGTTTAGCTTATATTTTGCAGTAATTCAAGCTACATTTGAAAAGCTCTTTTAAAACAAGAAATATTTTATTTTGAAGGAGGTAGTAAAATGGAAGCAATCATGTCACTTTTAAAGAATTTGTCACATGTTGTAGAAAGACTTGGAGGTTTTCCTGCCAAAAGTGTCAAAATGTTCGATTTTGGCAAATATAATGTGTTAGAATATAATTATAAAATATAAATATATAAAATATAAAATCAGACAGTTTTACAAAACAAGAAAACTGAAAATGATCTAAAATAGTGCAGGACATAGTGACAGGCATTTTAGTGAATCTGAATTTATTTTTACTGTTATGTTCAAAGTATTTGTTCCAATAAGTAATAATAATTTTAAAAAATGTATGTTTTTTTGCCAAGTTTTGTTTTGTAAAATAAATTTTTGAAGAAGAAGGAAAAAAAAAAGAAAAAAGAAGGAGAGTGAGGTTTTTTTTTTTTTTTTTTTTTTGAACAAACAGCTTTTTAGCCCGTTAAGCTGAGACGGGACAATATTTGCCTTAGCTAGAATACCATTTTCCCTGCAGGCTTTGGGGTGTTGTTTGAGGGAGTGGGGGCCTTGACAGGTCGCTCCGAGGGCTGACCCTCACTCTGCCGGGGACACGCCGCCTGCAGCATATAAATAAAAGATTACAGTGGAAAATCAATTTCTAAGCAAACTCATTAAAAATGCCCCACACCTTCAATCATTCCCATTTCCTTCAACCTGTTAACTCCGGTTGACGCCGAGCCCATGCACTCCCCTCCCAGTCCTCTTTTCTCCATCCTCCCTTCACCCTGTTGCTCTCCCCCTGTGGTAATTACTTGCACAAGTCGTTTTTTTTTTTTTTTTTTTTTTGCCCTTTGATTTGCACCGTTTCACAAATGAAGGTTAAGTTTGTTTAACCGTGGTGGATTTGCCAGTCATGGTAAAGCATATAATGTGGCAGGTCCTCAGTTTGTCCACTCCCCCTGGCCTGGTCCTCCCCTCCTTTCTCCTTGCTTTGCTGTTGACCAGAGCCACCAAGGAGGAAGATGGGGGGGACTTCAAGGTTAAGGCTTACAGGATGTGCAGTGGGTCAGAACCACACGTCCGACTAAAAGTGGACCAAGATATTGCTAAAAATCACTTAGTGTCACGGTTCTGTCAATATGTGACAGGACGAGCATCGATCTCACACAGCTTCGAGCTGCTTAAAACCATTTGGAATGTACTGGTAGTTTGCTTTGGCCGTTTTGCTCACACCCGCTGATCACACAAGCAAATGCTAGAAGACGTCCACATTCACAATTCTGCACGGTTGTCACTCAGCTGTCAGACACACTGCAGCACGTCACACCCATGTCATGCTCTGAAAGCCACATCTGGTTTTTGCTGAAGCATGTTTACAAAATGACTTTTTTTTTTCCTTCTTTGCATTTGCTCTGTAATTATAACAACCGGGGAATGTCTGTCCACATTAACCATGTCCTGTATGCCTGTATGGGGCATCTTTGATTGTCTGACCACAAAGCTTTGGGACAGCGTGCAGTGTTCCATTCTGCACGGAGAGCTCCACTCCCCTTAGATGATCTTGTTGATAATGAGGGTGAAGCAGAGCTGTTTTTTTAGCTCCTCTAACTCCTCGCTCCTTTGTGTTTGTGTTGGTTGAGACATCTCCTATTGTCAGGGTCCCATTAAAAATGCAAACCTTGGCATAGCAGGTGCACTTGCAACCTTGTGGTATCGTAGCACAAGTCAGGTGCAAGTTTCCAAGTCAAGACGACACCTGGCAGTTATAGACTGTAAAAACATTTCTGTTCAGTATGAATTCATACTACTTCACAGGTTTGACTGGGCTTGTTTTGCAGCACTTGATCAACTTTTAAGTGGTAAATTAAAAAACAAAAACATGACAAATAGAACAAATATATATATATATATATATATATATATATATATATATATATATATATATATATATATATATATATATATATATATATATATATATATAGCCACAAATTTCTCTGTGATTCTGTGAGGCCTTGACATTTAACTAATTCAGTCCAACTTGGAGCCACTGTATCATTAAAAACACAAAACCTTCCCAGTATATTTAATCCATATTGGCTCCAAAACTCGTTACAATCTTGATTTTGACCTTTCAAGAACACCCAAGATTAAAGGTCAGGTGACCAATAGAAATGTGATATTTCAGTGTTTCCCAATCCTGGTTCTAAGAACCAAAAGGTACTGCATTGTCTTTTTGTCCCTGAACTCATCAGATGAGATCTGCTTGGTTGACTGAGTTGATCTGGTCTGATTAGTTCAGGGACAAATGAAAAATATGCCATACGTTGGGTCCCAAGGAACAGGACTGGGAACCACTGTGTAATACAACTTCTAATTAATGTCCCATAGCAGCCAAAAATGTTTTTTTCAATCAATTCCTGCAAAGAGCCATTCTAAATACAGGACAGTGTGGTGGCCACATTGTTAAGTGTTCAAAGGCGTAAAGTTCAAGACAACCCGTGGCCTTTCTCCATGGAATGTGGAGTTGCATCAGGGAGGGCATTCATTGTAAAACTTGTACCAAATCAACATGTAGATCATCTTCTGGTTACCCTGCGTGAGTGAAAAGGGAAGAAACTGAAAGAACTTACTACTCTTGCTAAATATCCCCAAATTTGACCTTGATGGTAAATCAATTTTTTTGTCAACAGTGTTCTTGTGTGACTCTCACTCATTTCAGAGTTTGATCAAAAATTTGGTCAAATTCTTGGACTTACTTTGTTGACACCTGAACAGACAGACACATGGCCAGAAACAGCTGCACACATACTGATTGTACAGTCTTAATTTTGGCATTTCCATGGCATTTCCAAAGTCTGCATTTGATCTAATTGAACAGCTTTCCTGAAATATCTTCTTTGACCCATGGCCCTGGGGAACTGTTCCCACCCACCGTATCTCAATCAATATTAACACTATACAGCAGAGTATGCTTTTTGCTGAGAGCCCATGTTTTAACTGGTAAATGAAACATTTTGTCCTGAAAATGTAATTAAACGACTTTTCTAAAACATAACATAAATAATTGCAGTTGATGTATGGTGCAGTAATGCAGAATAGAACTGGTTTCATATGTTGGAAAATTTTACATGAAAATCGCGATTGCAGAAACAGGCCAAAAATTTGGGATGACTTAAGAATAGGCAGGCATTGTCGGAAATTGTTGACTGATTCAGTTTTGAATTTTCTGATAACTTCAAAAGATTGAATCAAATAATGTTTGGGCTTCATTAAATATATCATTCATTAAATACAGCAAGTAAAAGGGCTAATCGTAGAATTGTTGATGCAGATGTGTTGTGTTACTGTCGTACTCTAACATGGAGGTGAAATAGTTTGTTTTTGAGTGCAGTGGCAGGAGTGAAATGTGCACCAAAGTAGGTACAAAGGAGAGAGGAATACTATGTGTGCACATGTATGTACGTGCGTGCATTGAAGGATGGTGGCGAGAGTGTTGTGTTTCACAGTTTTTTGCCATGATGCACTGGTTTATTATTCTGCACAAGGGGCACTTCACATGTGGAATGGGTTCTCTTTGATATCGACAGCAGCTTGAGGGAGTGAGTGCACTCAAAAACAGGCGCAGGCGAATTTATTCTGGGGAAAAAAAACAGATAGTTGTGTACTTCCCTGGCAGTGGTTGCCACACATGCGAGGAGCCAGCCGCTTTGATGCTCCAACGGTGACGCTCCACACGCTAATGAAATATGGTAATTACAGCCACATGAAAGCCCTTCTAAACAGAGCTGGAGAAAGCGCATAAAAAACAAATATGACTTTATCCAAAGATACCCACTGTGATTAATTCTCCTTTTCATAAACACATATTTTATGCTGTTCACTCACTACAATGCAGTGTGGGCCATCAGTTGACCCAGGAACTGGCGAGGGGAAAGGTCCAGTGATTAAGAACCATATTGTTAGTTTTGAATGGATGAGCCGGTGCATTGGGAGAACACTGGACGGAGAAGTATTACAAACAAAAGCATATTTTCAGTGCAGTGATTTATACTGAAATCGTTTTCTTTGCACAAACAGATGTTACTCGTGCTTTGAAATTGCTCCTGTCACGAAAGGTTCCCCATTTTTGTGACACTTTTTTTTTTAACATTTATAATCCTCCCCCTTCGTCTAACTGTAACCATAACCATAACATAAGTGCTCCCCTTCATTATAACCAAGCCCCAACAACAAGCCTATTTGAAGTCCAACTGATATGGATTTTTTAGGAGTGCAGACATGATATTAGAGAAAAAAAAATTCTGATTTGACGCATTTTATTATATCGACATACAAAAAATGGCAATAATTCCTAAAAATTCATTACCAAACCCCTGTGATAAAGAAAATGTATTGGAGACTTGAGGTTGAACAGTTTGACGTTAACTTTATTATCAATAACTATAAATATAACCAATCGAAATACGTCATGATGTTGTCACATTGCCTTCACTTGGACTGGCAGTTGCTGTGTTGATTTGCTCAACATTTGCATAAAATAAGCTTTTCATCTATTTTATTCCCACCTAGCTGGCAGCATAGAGACCACTTGTCTCTTGTCACTGTAAATTGCTCACTCTGATTGAAAATAAGTGGCAGGTGGTTGGTTTGTCTTATGTAACTAATATGATCAAGGGTTGATGGAGGTCCCAGCCATGCTTGAAAGCATTGTAAACAAGGTTGTCAGATCACCCTCTACTGGACAAACTACGTAATGACACCATTTCCAACAGGCAAAGTGCTTTTTCTGCATTGTCTATTCAGTAAAATAAAACTTTTCAGATAGGCAAAAATAACACTGATATTGATCAATATTAACAACCAACTGATACAGTGTATCCGGAAAGTATTCACAGTGCATTTTTCCACATTTTGTTTTGTTACAGCCTTATGTAAATTCATTTTTCCCTCAAAGTTCTAGTCATAACACCCCATAATGACATGATATATATATATATATATATATATATATATATATATATATATATATATATATATATATATATATATATAGTGAGGAAAATAAGTATTTGAACACCCTGCAATTTTGCAAGTTCTCCCACTTATAAATCACGGAGGGGTCTGAAATTTTCATCTTAGGTGCATGTCCACTGTGAGAGACATAATCTAAAAAAAAAAAAAAAAAAAATCCGGAAATCACAATGTATGATTTTTTTTTTAAATAATTTATTTGTATGTTACTGCTGCAAATAAGTATTTGAACACCTACCAATGGGCAAGAATTCTGGCTCACACAGACCTGTTAATTTTTCTTTAAGAAGCCCTCTTATTCTGCACTCTTTACCTGTTTGAACCTGCACCTGTTTGAACTTATTACCTGTATAAAAGACACCTGTTCACACACTCAATCAATCATATTCCAACCTGTCCACCATAGCCAAGACCAAAGAGCTGTCTAAGGACACCAGGGACAAAATTGTAGACCTGCACAAGGCTGGGATGGACTACAGGACAACAGGCAAGCAGCTTGGTAGAAGACAACAACTGTTGTGATTATTTATTAGAAAGTGGAAGAAAGACAAGATGACTGTCAATCTCCCTCGGTCTGGCATTCCATGCCAGGTAAGGATGATTCTGAGAAAACTCAGAACTATACAGGAGGACCTGGTCAATGACCTGAAGAGAGCTGGTCACAAAGATTACATTAGTAACACATGATGCTGTCATGGTTTAAAATCCTGCATGACAGCAAGGTCCCCCTGCTCAAGCCAGCACATGTCCAGGCCCCTGTTTGAAGTTCACCAGTGACCATCTGGATGATCCAGAGGAGGCATGGGAGAAGGTCATGTGGTCAGATGAGACCAGAATAGAGCTTTTTGGAATCAACTCCACTTACCACGTTTAGAGGATGAGAACAACCCCAAGAAAACCATCCCAACCGTGAAGCATGGGGGTGGAAACATCATACTCTGGGGGTGCTCTTCTGCAAAGGGGACAGGACGACTGCACCGTATTGAAGGGAGGATGGATGGGGTCATGTATTGCAAGATTTTGGCAAATAACCTCCTTCCCTCAGTAAGAGCATTGAAGATGGGTCATGGCTGGGTCTTCCAGCATGACAATGACCCCAAACACACAGCCAGGGCAACTAAGGAGGGGCTCCGTAAGAAGCATTTCAAGGTCCTGGAGTGGCCTGGCCAGTCTCCAGACCTGAACTCAATAGAAAATCTTTGGAGGGAGCTGAAACTCCAAACCTGAAAGATTTGGAGAAGATCTGTATGGAGGAGTGGACCAAAATCCCTGCTGCAGTGTGTGAAAACTTGGTCAACATTTGACCTCTGTAATTGCAAACAAAAGCTACTGTACCAAATATTAACACAGGTGTTCAAATACTTATTTGCAGCAGTAACATACAAATAAATTATTTAAAAAAAAATCATACATTGTGATTTCCGGATTTTTTTTTTTTTTTTAGATTATGTCTTTCACAGTGGGCATGCACCTAAGGTGAAAATTTCAGACCCCTCCATGATTTCTAAGTGGGAGAACTTGCAAAATCACAGGGTGTTCAAATACTTATTTTCCTCACTGTATATATAAACTAAGAAATTACATGTTGTACATAAGTACATGTTTGGTGCATCTTTCTTTAGGCAGTTTTGCCTATTCCGCTTTGCAGCACCTCTCAAGCTCCATCAGGTTGGATGGGGAGCGTTTGTGCACAGCCAATTTCAGTTCTCGCCGGAGATGTTCAATCAAATTCAGGTCTAGGCTCTGCCTGGGCCACTCAAGGACATTCATAGAGTTGTCCTGAAGCCAGTCCTTTGATATCTTATCTGTGTGCTTAGGGTTATTGTCCTGCTGAAAGATGAACCGTCACACCAGTCTGAGGTCAAGAGCGCTCTGGAGCAGATTTTCATCCAGGATGTCTCTGTACATTGCTACATAAATTTTTCCCTCAATCCTGACTAGTCTCCCAGTTGCTGCTACTGAAAAACATCACCACAGCGTGATGCTGTCTCCACTGTGCTTCACTGTAGGGATGGTGCCTGGTTTTCTCCAAACGTGACACCTGGCATTCAGATCAAAGAGTTCAGTTTTTGGGTTGGCCATGAGTTAGGTGGACTTAGGCATTGTCAAGATGGCCAGATCCAAAATCAACCCATTATTGTTTTCTTTCTACTCATTAACACACTACAGTAGATGGAGCGGAGCAGAGAGCGGTGTTGAATTAAACAAGGCGCAGTACTGGCAGCAGATCCTCAAATCTTACTGGAGGCTGGGAGGAGCTTACATGGCAGGAACAAATATCTACGTTTTGTAAATGTGTATAAAAACTATTTTATTTTGCTTTTGTAATATCCCATAGACATGTCTGCCACTTGCTACATGGTTAGTGGATGCAGGATTGACGATGGATTAGGATCAGGTGTGGTTAACAGACAGACCGTTTTGTCACAGAAATGTACAAAATCAGAGAAATAATCCTTTATTTTGTTGTTTGTTTGTTGTTTAGTTTCATTCTAAAATCAAATACACTCACACCTCCACACAACTCTGCAGAAAGGATTTTGAATGAAGTTGAAGAAAACACTTCTTCCATTGCTCTGTTTCTTTCAAAGTGTGGTTTAGAAGTAACATTTACTGTAGCTTGAAATGAGCTCATTACCTGTGCCAATGAAGTTGGAGGAGGTTGTTTTCTCCCCTGTTTGTTTTTTGTGAACAACCTGGAGTCTACAGTTTTCCATATAGCGTTATGAAATTTTTTTTCTGAAGATTCATATCCTAATAGGTAAGAAGTGATTCAGTTTTCAAGGTCATAAGTCAAAGGGCAAAGTCAGGAAAAATACCTATCTTTAACACTGAATGAATTTTCAAAAATTCCTAACTGTCAAAAAAAGATCAAATTTCTTTCATATTTGAGAGTGTTATGTAGGACGGTATCCTTTATCCACTGACAATGTTTGATCTGGATCTGATCCAGATTACAGATTTTGTGGTCATTTTGCATCATATCTCAAATCAAAAGTGCCTCCACTCTCATTTGTCACAATAAGGTGCAAACTGGCACTCTCAATGAGGAGACTGTAGAAGTTTGCTCCACATCCGATTTGTATTGCTGATTTAGCAGGTATGTGATTCATTTTAACATTGAAAAGCTCTTTTGATCTACATTTTGTATTATATTTTAGCTTATGAAAAGTCATTTCTAACAGGAAATTGACTTTGAACATTGGAAACTAGTGTTGGCAGACGTTTGCACTCTTCGTGTGCGATACTCTAATCTGGTTTGTCATTTCCAAGGCCTGGGTCTGACGGCCACCAAGGCCATTGCTGCTTGTGGCTATATTGGAGATGTGCAGTCTTCACATATAAAGTGTGACATTTTGCTTGTTTACTTGCACATAAAAATAGCTTGAGTGACACAGGTGCAATGCAAGTCACTGAAGCGGAAAAGAGGAGTAAAAAGAGACAGAGTGCATGTGCACAAGGCGTGGACGAGGCGTGTGTTTGACCATCGGTGTTTGCTCACAGTCAGACAGTGAAGGAGACCCCCATTGTGACAAACACACACACACACACACACACACTTCTCGCCTTGCTGATCTGCACTCTCATGAGGCTGTGTTGGAGGTTATAGAAAGAAGGTTGAGGTCAAATGGACTCAAATACGTGGTACTAATAGGATGGCGCATGTGTGTGTCTGAACACTATATGCATGTGGCCACAAAAATACACACAAAGTCATGCACATTGTGTGGATGCATGTGCGCTCTTTAAGGTCAGGCCACAGGTTGAGAATGTTAAATGGCCGAGCTGGGGGACATCAAATATTTTCCTACTCATCAGCATCAGCAAAGCACCTGCATGAAATCTGGAACCAACCACAGACACAGACGGACAGACAGGGTGTGTGCAACGCCTGTCTGGGTGCCACAGACAGCCGGACCTGGAGGACAGACTGTGAGCAGTCAGATAGACGCTCGTCGCTTTTATCGCTCTCCTCCAGGTGTATCCTGGTAACTCCAAGGCCAAGCCGCTCTTAAAACCATGACAGTCAAGGTAACAGGTAATTGTTGAATGGCTCTCGTAAAACTGTTTGTCTTTAGCTCAGCTCCTCCCCACTCATCAGGCACCAAACTTGGAACTCGAGGACGTGGGCCCCTCATAGGACGAGCTGATGTGGCGTGGTATCGCTCCATCCCGCCCTCCCGCTCTCCAGCCTCTGCCTTCAATTTTCCCGTTTTAAACACATCTCTCCCAGCACAAGTCCAGCTGAGGTCATATTCCTTCTTCAGATTTCCTTTAGTGTTTTCACTTGTCAGCCAGGGATTTGATTCATACCATTTTCCCCGTCTTATTCTCTCCTTCTGTCTTTATCTTTCCCTTCTTTATATACCCATAATTCTCTGACTTTATGAGCGGCTCTGGCTGCCCTCCCTCTTTTAATGTTTGATTCCAGGTGATAAGAGGACACTGAGAGATGCGTCTGTCTTCGCCGCTTTAATGTGGTCAAAGGGCAGCGGCTGCGGTGGGGAGTGACAGGCCCTCTGCTGGATCGCTCTCCGTTTTGGACCACGTGTTGTGGATGGTGGCTCCCGGCCAAACCGTCTGCACACAAGCCTGGAAAACAGACACACTGAAGCAATCGTCTGCAGACAATTCAGTCATTATCTGCCAATCTATCAAGATATTGATCAGGAGTTTGTATATATCTGCTGTCACATGTACTTACCCTGTGAACAGAGATAAGATTACAACTGTGTGTGTGTGCACCAGCATGCAGGTATGCACACGTGTGTGTGGTTTACTGTTGAGTGCAGTCACACTCCATCTCTTTTCCTATTTGTTTCGGAACACAAACAAACAATGTCTCACCTTCTTCCTCCATCATCCTCACTAGCACCCCCCCGCTCCCCTTCATGTTGTTCTCTGTGTGTCTGTGCACGTGCTTCTGATTTCGTCCCTCACCCGGTGCCATGATTATAAATTCATTGTATGCCGTCGTGGCTGATTGAAGTGACGGGCTCATTCCTCTCAGCTTCCTGCTTGATGGAGGGTGCTATAGCAAATAGCCCAATGGGTGTGTTTAGATAACACTGACCTCTCGCAGCCATCGCCACATCAGGGCTGCGTGATTCACCACCACCCATAAGTGGAAAGATTAAAAGAAAGAAAGAAAGAAAAAAAAGGGAACCATAAGAAGAACATGGTATGTTATAAAGATGAAAAAGGAGAAAAAGTACAATAAAGAAATATATATAGACAGAGGGGGTGTGAGAGTGGGAGGAAAGGTGGGCAATGATGTGAAGGGTATTGTACCTCCCACCTGCCCTCTCCATGAACAAAGTGTTAGTCATCATCAGGGCGAATTGTGAGGGGAGACAAGGGGCTTCATTGGCTCCCCCTGATCTGCATTGTGCCCATGGGGTTACCAGGGCAACAACTACAGTTACAGCGAGGGGTGAGGAGGGCAAGGGGGCGGGCATGGAGAGGGTGCTCACCTTTCCCTTGGAAATGGATATTTGCGCCTTTGTTCAGCAGCAGTTATGAGGGTGCTGATTTAAAAAAAATGTATATATTGTGTTTAAAGGGACCATCCACCTGCCGGCCTCAGATATCAGGTCGGTTACTTTCCCCAAAAAGATTCAGCGATTCAGAACACGAATCTTCAGCAGGGTGATGGAAAAAACTTATTAAAGTACATGAAGAAAAACATGTCTGTCTGTCTGCCTGCTTACCTTCCTGTCTGCCTGCCTGTCTGTCTGTCTGTCTGCCTGCCTGTCTGTCTGTCTGCCTGCCTGTCTTGAAGCTGGAGCATCTTCTATCTGCTGCACCAAATCAATGCAGACAACATAATCCTTCTCATTTGTTCTGTTTACGAAGACATCGGTTGATGTTTGTCTGCACTGCATGGATCTTTGTGCATGCTCTTGCTTTTCATGAGGATCCACACGTGTTGCGTGCATTTAGAAATAATACAGTTTGGCGTCATGCCACTCTTTGCACACAGCAGGCCTGTTTGAAATGTTACAGGGTCAACATTATGGCCCATCTCTGGTTGTAAAACATTACCGAAACTCTGCAGACAGCACAAAATCTTTTACAGTCACACGACTAAAAGCTATTGAGTGAGCTACAGGCAGAGAGGCAGCAGCTCATGCAGGCATGCTTTTGTTCAGTCGTGACATAGCTGAAAAGAGGGCATTCGTGTTTGTGTGGGGTGCAACGCTGGCTAAGATAATGTGGTTCTTTAATTAAACTATCTGCAGTGTATTGTGAATGAGCAGGGGAGCACGAGGCTGAATGGACACGTGGAAATGATACGCCACTGGGAATTTTAATGACAACAGCAGGTGTGCACGTCATAGATTATTCGCCACTTTAACATAAATAAACTTTGTGTTCTGAAGCTGAGTCTTCCAGCCATAGTGGGTGAATCGGCAGAGTTAATCATGTGACAAGCAGTTTACAACAAGCACATCCACATCAGGTTATTAACCCATGATTCAGCGGTGGTGTAAAAATTAGAACAGCGACCCTTTGGACAGGACACAAACACAAATTTGGAAATTAAAAAAACAGACAGATAAAAAAAAAAAAAACAAACTACTCTGTTAAAGCTGACAAGTTAGTTCAACTGATCAACTCACTCCAATTAAGTGAACAATAACAACAAAATATTCAACTATCAGTAATTATTTTATTTAAATAAAATACATTTTCCAGATTATTGTGGAATAAAGTTAATAGCTCCAAGTATACTGCACACATTCTGTTATAACTGACAGTCTTAATGTGATCAGATTTCAGCCCAGTCTCACATTTTTTTCATGCCCTCATCACAAAAAACGCCGCATTTTTGTGACATGGTTTTTTTATTTTGCTATTTATAATCTTCCCCTTGTCCTAACTCTAGCCATAACCACTGCGTAAATGTCTACTGTATCTTCCTCTAACCCTAACCAGACTCCCCCATCACCCCACATTTCGTCACCCATCCTTAAATTAATTTGTGCCCCGATCATGAAAAGTGCCCCATTTTCGTGCCCCTGGCATGAACCCATAGATTAAGGTACTTTTCATAATGCCGCCACGACCTGCCGTAAGACTGGGTTAGCATGCATTGCACCTAGACACAGTGCTTTAATGGAGGTGGGGCTTGAGCACAATGTGATTTACAGCATATTCACACTAGACAATCTGAATTATGCTCAAGCATATATGACCCCTAAGATCAGTTGTTTGAATAACATGAGTGCTCTGGACTGTGCCCGAGCATGGCCTGTTTAACCGTGTTCACCTGCAGAGGTGGTCTGGGCTACGGTTCAGCCACACTCAGGTGCTGTTTGATAATAGTGTGAGCACTATCCGTGCCGGATCACGGACCTTCGATGTTACGTCACGAACGTACCTTTTTCAACTATGACTCACGATGCCTGTGGCTCAGTTGGTGGAGCAGCTAGTTTATGAATTGGATGCCATCCAAGACCCAAGGCAGTTCTGTGTGATTTAATGTTAGGCAAGTGGCAGGAAATTTGATCACAGTGTATAACACGGGGATGTGAACAAATGAGGCTGAAAAAAGGAGTTTTGAATGGAAAATGTACTGCGCATCCATTATGTTATGTTATGTTACAGCCTTGTTCCAAAATGGAGTAAATTTTTTCTCTCAAAATTTAACTCACAATACCCCATAATGACAACATGAAAAAAGTTTTTCAGAAATTAAAGTTAAAAAAAAACTAAGAAATCACGTATTTATAAGTATCCACACACTTTGCGTAACACTTTGTTGATGCACCTTTGGCAGCAACAATAGCCTTGTTGTGGGCTGGGGTGTTTGGCTGGCTTTGTTTTTGTTTTCTGTTTGAGGACCTCACCCTGATCACCTGAGGCTTGTTATCACGTGCAGTTCATCAGGACTCACAGCTGTGGTGCATCTGTCTTGATCAGGGCATGTTGCATTTAAACCTGGAATACACAGAGTGTATTTGCCAGAGACTCGACTTTGTGACCAGACGTGTGAGATCGACGTTGGGAGAACAATCTCACCACTACGGACGCAGAAACCGCTCCAGGTTTGACGCCACGGTCTGTGAAAGAGGATTTGGTGAGGTCTCACGCTCTTCAGCACACTTCCTGAGGTATTTTGGTTTTTGTGACTTTCATGAAGTAAAGTCAGTAAATTTGGTGTCCCTCACACCTTGTTATATTGAGCTGTTATGCTATGCTAATCGCCTAAATCAGCTTCTACTGCAGTGGAGTTTTGAACTGAGTTGTTCCATGCCTGCGGGGAGAGAAGCTGATTTTACATTTAGGCCAGGAAGTGTTTTGCTGATTGCGTGCACCTTTGAGCTGTCTCTCTGTGTGGAGAGTGTTGGACTCACCTTACGGTTTCTTCTTTCACAGACTCGGTTTGTCGCGGCCACCTGGGGGGTGTCGGCGGGGTCCTTGGGTCCAGAATTGCTGTGGCGCCGGTCCTTTTGCGCTGCTGGGAGCGCGCCGTTTTTCCACCTCGCCAGACCGTTGACGTTTGGGTTATTATCACTTAATACACTATGTTAATTAAAACTTGTTTTCCTTTGAACCGTGCTCTGCTTCTTTTATGCTGGGTCCTGTCAAACGCTGGGTCGGTTCTCCGCCCGCGTCCAACACATAACAAGCCTCAAGTCTTCTTGAATATGATGCCACAATCTTGACGCACCTATCTTTGGGCACCTCTCAACCTCCATTAGGTTGGATGGGGAGCGTCAGTGCACAGCCATTGTCAGATCTCTCCAGAGATCTTCAGTCGGAATCAGGTCTGGGCTCTGGCTGGGCCACTCAGGGACATTCACATTCAGTTGTCCTGAAGCCACTCCTTTGATGTTTTGGCTGTGTGCTTAGGGTCATTGTCCTGCTGAAAGATGAACTGTTGCTCCAGTTTGAGGTCAAGAGTGCTCTGGAGCAGGTTTTCATCCAGGATGTCTAAGTCCATTATGGCATTCATCTTTCCCTCAAGCCTAACTAGTCTCCCAGTTCCTGTCACTGAAAAACATCCCCACAGCATGATGCTGCCACCACCATGCTTCACGGTAGGGATGGTGCCTGGTTTCCAACAAATATGATGCCTGGCATTCATGCCAGAGTTCAATCTTTGTCTCATCAGACAAGAGAATTTTGTGAGGGTCCTTTTGGGAAACTCCAGGCAGACTATCATGTGCCTTTTACGAAGGAGTGGCTTCTGTCTGGCCACTCTACCATACAGGTTTGATTGGTGGATTGCTGCAGAGAGGGTTGTCCTTCTGGAAGGTTCTCCTCTCTCCACAGAGGAATGCTGGAGCTCTGACAGATTGACCATCGAGTTCTTGGTCACCTCCCTGACTAAGGCCCTTCTCCCCGACCACTCAGTTTAGACAGGCGGCCAGCTCTAGGAAAAATCCTGGTGGATCAGAACTTCTTCCATTGACAATCGAGGCCACTGTGCTCATTGGGACCTTCAAAACAGCAGAAATGTTTCTGTACCCTTCACCAGAAGGAACGATACTTCCTTATACCCTTGTTAGAAGGAAAGGAGATGTAACATAGTGGTAAACATACCACTGTCCCAGCTTTTTTGAAATGTGTTGCAGGCATTGATTTCAAAATGAGCAAATACGAGGTCTGTTAGAAAAGTAATGGACCTTTTTATTTTTTTCAAAAACCTAATGGATTTGAATCATGTGTGCTTGCATGAGCAAACCTTGAACCTTCGTGCGCATGCGTGAACTTTTTCACGCCTGTCATTTGCGTCATTTCCTGGTAAGCAGCCTTTGTGTGGGATGTGTGTTGTGCGCTCGGCGGATTTTCATTTCAAGGAAAAAGACGGAACGACTGGAGCGGCGCCGCATCAAATTTTGCCAGAAACTGGGCGACAGCCAGGTGGAAACCATTCGGATGATTCAGACGGCTTTCAGTGATGATGCTTTGGGCATCACACAGATTAAGGAGCAGTACAACCGGTTTAAAGACATCCGCACAACGGTGGAGAGCGAGCCACACTCCAGTCGGCCATCAACATGCTGAAATGACCAGATCATTTCCAAAGTGAACGCTGTGGTGATGCGGGACCGTCGTTTGACTATCTGAGAAATTGCGGAAGAGGTGGACATCAGCACTTTTTCGGTACATTCCACTGTGACAGAAGATTTGGCCATGAAAAGAGTGGCTGTGAAATTCATGCTGCTGCTGACGGCGGCGCAAAAGCGCCTCCGTGTTGAAGTCTCACAGGACATGCTGTGACATGCCCACCTCTTCCACAATTTCTCGGATAGTCACATGACTGACAAGTCACTGAAAGCCGTCTGAATAATCCGAATGGTTTCCACCTGGCTGTCGCCCAGTTTCTGGCAAAATTTGATGCAGCGCTGCTCCAGTTGTTCCGTCTTTTTCCTTGAAATGAAAATCCGCCGAGTGCACTGCACACGTCCTCACACAAAGGCTGCTTACCAGGAAATGATGCAATCGACAGGCGTGAAAAAGTTCACGCATACGCACGAAGGTTCAACGTTTGCTCATGCAAGCACACGTGATTCAAATCCATCAGGTTTTTGAAAAAAAAATAAAAAGGTCCATTACTTTTCTAACAGACCTCGTATGTGCACAAAACAATAAAGTTGATCAGTTTGAACATTAAGGGCCAATTTCACAGAAGCGTTTTAATGTTTACAAGCTGAACACTTTCTTAATTACACATTTAAGCATGCATTTAAATTTAATACTCGTTTCATGAGGCGCAGCTGTCTGCGTGCGTGTAAATATTTTAAACGCATGCGGTCAAATAACAAAAGAACATTTAAATGCTCCTGAGGGTATGTTTAACTGGCCAAAACTACTACCACAGTCCGCTGGAGAAACCAGAGGAAATTGTGAAGAACACTGAAGCAGACTTACGAGGACACTTATTCCGTCAGAGATTCATCACTCAACATTTCAACAGGCAAGATACCAAAACAATCTATAATTTTATGCTCACAGAGGGTTAAAAAGCAAAAACAGATCAAAACATCAAACGCCATATCAAACTTAATTTGAAATAAGACATCCAGGCCATTGGGCAGGAAATACTGTTGAATGTTTGTACCAGTACTACATTATTATCAAAAGTTGGATATGGCTTTATACATCTAATACACTAAACTGACATAATTTACAGTTTTAAAGATCAATACGCATTTGCTTGAGTTTTTCTTTGTCTTTTTCTTTTCTTTCTGTAGCTGAATTAAACTAATTTTTGCCTCGTGCTCCTCTTTCAGATAAGAAAGTGCCTCGGACGTCTTCTGTAGTATTGCACCTGACGACGCTGCCGACCTGTCTTCACGTTGTTGCCTTGTAGATTTTGAGGAAGCCTTGCCTTCTCTGTGAAAAGAAAATGCATAAATAAAATAAATGAAATGAATGCATAAATTAGTTGCTCTGTTCCATTTGTTATTCACGTAACGGGGGGATGTTGGAAGGCCACGTGTTACGTTTACATTGACATTTTCCAAAAAAAGGCTGCCATTGGTGAAGTCCGAACTGCATTGTTATCAGGACCAATAATGAAACCATAATGATTGTATAGCATCGCCATTAATGCAGAGGAAGATTAATTTTTGGTCAAGGATGCATATTACGTCAGCATCTTGCTCACGTCCACCAGACACACAAAGACCGTTTGACTTACTTTTGCTGTCTGGACTTGGATTGGGAATCCTTTAATTCTTCGAATGGGACATCTGCAACATGATGGTCCTCACACATGTCAAAATTATCCGCATAAGTATCGCCGGCGTCCTGGTCTTTGGCACTTGTGCTGTAACAGATAATTGCTGTTATATAACTTACAGACAAGATACTGGGCAGCGTTGAATACCATAATGCATGTTCATTTTCAAATGTATGAAATATCTGCATTATTTTATAGGGAAATGATCCTTAAGGATATTCCCGGGAGGATATTAAAGCGTAATATAACAATACCTGGGCTGCATGTTGTCAGTTGCTGCAGTTTCAACGACATTGTCAGTTGCAGTAGGCCGCTTTGGCCTCGTGGCGTCATCATCCACGTCATTGTGGACCTGTTCTAGGAAGGCCCGGCACCAGAACAAAAATATTAAGGGGGTGATGAGTTTATCACAGGGGGCGGGGTCGCCCCCCCCCCCCCCCAAAAAAAAAGTGCGCACCAGAGGGTACGTGCCTCTGAGTGTGCGTAATGAATTGGGTGCGCTCCTAGAAAGCTCATGTATTTAGGCTACACCGTTGTAAGAGACTGACTAAGAGTAAAGAGTGATGACAGTATTTTTTTAATTATTATTTGAACGTATAGACCCTCGGTCAAGTGATCTCCTGCATACCACAAAACCAAACCAACAACTGATCTGAGAAATGACACGAGACAGTAGATTAACCCCACATACAGCCCTCCATCACAAGCACAAACACAGCGCAATTGGGCATGACAGTCACACAACGGGTCAAAGATAAACCTTTCATGTAGATATACAGTGGTCCCTCATTTATCGCGGGAGTTACATTCTAAAAATAGCCCGCAATAGGCAAAATTATTTTTTACAATTATTATAGACGTTTTAAGGCTGTAAAACCCCTCACTACACACTTTAAACACTTTTCTCAAACAGGCATTAACATTTTCTCACTTTTCTCTCATGTGTAAACACTCTCAAAGTTCAAACCTTAGTAGAAAAATAAGACGAACCTGTTTTCAGGCCCAAACATTTGTTTGAGAAATAAAAATAGAACGTTTTCCTATAAATAATTATGATGGCTTTTAGAACTAATGAATTTAATTTTAACGATCAACCTACGAGGTTGGACACATAAGAAATTATTAATAGTGACTGACCAGTATTTCACAGTTCCTCTGATCATGCCTCTTCGTCATGGCACCGCTCCGCTGAAGGCCTCGCTGCAGGTGTCTTTTTCTGAGTGAAGAACACAGTTATGGGTAGTTGGTGCTCTTTTTTCTTCTGGGAGAGAAGATTCTTATAAACAGACACGCACAACACAATGCTCGTACTCTCCCTTTGCGGTGCCGCAACAGGTGTCCCGTCATCTCGACAGAACACCGGCCTGCTTGATGAGGACACAGAGCACAATGTGCTGTTAAAAAAAAAAAAAAAACATGCAAAATTGGACTAAAAAAATCCACGAAACTGCGATGCGCTATATTTTCCAGTATTTCTTTTTCTTTCTTTTTTATTTTTATTTTTGATAACACTCATTTCTGAGGGGGTGAGGTTGATGACGTGAGAGGGCGTCGCCCCCAAACGCCCCCTCGTGGCACCGGGTCCGGTTCTAGGTCAGCTGAAATGATGCTCATTATAGCCATTATTTCCTCACCAAGGTCTTCAACCTCTGCCTGTCCCCCACCTGTCTTGTCTAGGTTGAATTTTTTCTCTCGTGCCATCTTTTTGGTCTTCATTTTCATGCATCTCCATAACTCCCGTAATTCCTTATCGGAAGATTTGGGCCGCTCAGGGAAATTGGCTGCCATTATATTAGTGATGTCCTCCCATGCTTTCTGTTTTCTTTTCAGTGCGGAGGTATCACTCCTCTTGTGTTCTACGACCTTTTCGTGGATCTTCACGGCCTCAATGAGGCCCATTCTTTGAAGCGAAGTGAAATTCTCGCCACGTTTTTTTGATGACATCTCTGCGCCAAATACGTGTCCTTGACACGCAAGTACCCTTACATACTTTGTGACCAGCTTCAACACAAGGAAATGCCCATTATTCAATGGCAGGTGGTCAGAATTTGACTGCACCTGTTTAGTCTAAGGGCTAAACGCAAGGTTATCCACGCGCAGCTAAACGTCCGATAATCCCATCTCTTGAAATGCCGTTTAAACATTCGTTTAGCTGTCCGCATACACCGGCATTTTTACATGCGTTTAACAACTAAAATGCTTCTATGAAATAGGCCATAAATATCTTGTCTTTGTGGTGTAGTCAATTGAATATAGGTTGAAGAGGATTTACAAATCATTGTATTCTGTTTTTATTTACATTTTACATAATGTCCCAACTTCATTGGAATTGGGGTTGTAAAAAGGGTGTATTTTCTTCATTCAGATGTTTAACGTAAGGCTTTTGTCAGGATGCAGCAGTAACTTGAGCTGACAGCTTCTGCAGTCTGTAATTTGTCTCAGCTCAAATAGCAGTAGGTCAGACGACTACTGCTGAGATTTGAGAGGAATAATCCCACTATCTCTCTGCTGATCCGTGTCTTGCGGTTTCATCCATGGGCCTCTGGCATCTGCAGTCTGACACAAAGTTGGCGCACACTCCACAATCTGCTTCATAGAATGGGTTGACAGACACAATAGAAATAAAATTAAAAAAAACACATTACTATAAGTATAGACATTAAAATATGTTTATGGAGACAGGTACCTGTCAACTGGTAATCAGCTGCTGTCCCTGATCCTTATTCTGCAGCCAGTAGAAGAACGGACAAAACTTCAGATCAATTATTAAAATTTCCACATATACTCAACAAAAATATAAACGCAACACTTTTGGTTTTGCTCCCATTTTGTATGAGATTAACTCAACGATCTAAAACTTTTTCCACATACACAATATCACCATTTCCCTCAAATACTGTGCACAAACCAGTCTAAATCTGTGATAGTGAGCACTTCTCCTTTGCTGAGATAATCCATCCCACCTCACAGGTGTGCCATATCAAGATGCTGATTAGACACCATGATTAGTGCACAGGTGTGCCTTAGACTGCCCACAATAAAAGGCCACTCTGAAAGGTGCAGTTTTGTTTTATTGGGGGGGGGATACCAGTCAGTATCTGGTGTGACCACCATTTGCCTCATGCAGTGCAACACATCTCCTTCGCATCATCCGTGAAGAGAACACCTCTCCAAAGTGCCAAACAGCAGCGAATGTGAGCATTTGCCCACTCAAATCGGTTACGACGACGAACTGGAGTCAGGTCGAGACCCCGATGAGGACGACGAGCATGCAGATGAGCTTCCCTGAGACAGTTTCTGACAGTTTGTGCAGAAATTCTTTGGTTATGCAAACCGATTGTTCCAGCAGCTGTCCGAGTGGCTGGTCTCAGACGATCTTGGAGGTGAACATGCTGGATGTGGAGGTCCTGGGCTGGTGTGGTTACACGTGGTCTGCGGTTGTGAGGCTGGTTGGATGTACTGCCAAATTCTCTGAAACGCCTTTGGAGACGGCTTATGGTAGAGAAATGAACATTCAATACACAAGCAACATTTCTGGTTGACATTCCTGCTGTCAGCATGCCAATTGCACGCTCCCTCAAATCTTGCGACATCTGTGGCATTGTGCTGTGTGATAAAACTGCACCTTTCAGAGTGAACCTTTTATTGAGGGCAGTCTAAGGCACACCTGTGCACTAATCATGGTGTCTAATCAGTATCTTGATATGGCACACCTGTGGGGTGGGATGGATTATCTCAGCAAAGGAGAAGTGCTCACTATCACAGATTTAGACTGGTTTGTGCACAGTATTTGAGAGAAATGGTGATATTGTATATGTGGAAAAAGTTTTAGATCTTTGAGTTCATCTCATACAAAATGGGAGCAAAACCAAAAGTGTTGCGTTTATATTTTTGTTGAGTGTAAATAATAATAAACATGTATGATCATTACAGAGTCTCGGCCATGACATGGTTAAAAAAAATTAAATCAATCATAATAATACATTGTATGCACAAAATAAGTATTTCATGCACACAATTTAGTATTTTGTGGCCACAATTTATTATTATTATAATTATTATTTATTTAACCATGTCATGTCCGGGGCTCCATAGATTTTGACACCATACATTTCTTTTGTAGTAATCGCTCAGGAAGTAGACGTTTTGCAGAAAATAAATTATACAGAATGAATTTCACAAAGAAAATCCCAATAAGGATTCAAGATTTCCATTTTGCTGTATGAAAGAGACTTAAGGCCAATTGTCCAGCTGGTCACCTCACTCAACAGAATGCAAATGTGGAGTTCCACAGGGCCTGGTGCTGGTATGCCATTGATTTGGGATGAATACAGTGGCTACTCTCAGGTCCTTCACAGTTATTAAGACTAATAGAGAAACATAAAATAGTGTGAGAGAGAGAGAGAGAGAGAGAGAGAGAGAGAGAGAGAGAGAGAGAGAGAGAGAGAGAGAGAAAGAAAAGCACAAAGCTGCACAGGCCTCTCAGAGAATTTGGCTTTCAAATTGCATTCCTTTGTGTGACAACTTGTAATCCTCCCGTCAGTATGCCAAGAAACACACAACAGATTTATTGTCCCAGTCAACAAATCGTTTAGGTCATCCCAAACCTATTACTGCCTATTGCAGAGGGAGGCCCCAGCCCCCGGCCCCGCCCCGTGTCACGCTGTAGCCTCGCAAAGACAGACTCTGTGCTGCTGGGGCCCCACGGCTCCATTGCTTTTGTTGGGCCCCTGGTCTATTCAGAGTCCTCATATATACTTCTAGAGTTTTATAACTTCTCCGAGTATAGAGAGAAACTGTGGCTGAGACCGCTTGAGGCTTTCACCACCTCTCAGCCAAAGCCAGTGCTGACATTTTTGTTGAAAATACCTATTTATTAGTTTCATTTCAATTCAATTTAATCAGCTTATAACATGCCAAATCACAACAAAAGTTGCCTCAAGACGCCTCACATAGAACAGTTCAAAATAAAATTTAAAATAAGTGAGTAAATTAAAAAAAATTAAAATACATAATTAAAAACACAAGCAAAAATAAAAGCTATTCATAAGAAAGAGAATAAAAATACATTTTAAGTCTTGACTTAAAATGTATTTTTGCAGTCAGAGTCCATGGACTCTGACTGCCTCACAGGGAGACTGTTCCAGAGAGCGGATGCACGATAAGAAAAAGCTCTTTGACCCTCTGACTTCTTCTTCACCCTGGGAACACACAATAGTCCCGCATCCTGGGACCGCAAAACCTGGGCCGGCACATAGGGTTTCACCAAATCAGCCAAATAAGAAGGCGCCAGTCCATGAACAACTTTATAGGTTAATAAGAAGACCTTAAAATCTGCTCTTACAGAGACAGGAAGCCAGTGCAAAGATGCCAGAATGGGTGTAATATGTTCAAACCTTCTGCTTTGTGTCAAAAGTCTGGCAGCAGCATTCTGAACCAGCTCAAGACCCCTAATGCTGGACTGCGGTAACCCTGAAAATAGGACGTTACAATAATCCAACTGAGAAGAAACAAAAGCATGAATCAGGGTCTCAGCATCAGCCATAGACAGGATGGGGTGGATCCTCGCTATATTTCGCAGATGGAAAAAAGCAGTCCTGGTAATATCCCTAATATGGAGGTCAAAGGACAACGTGGGATCAACAATTACCCCAACGTTCCTTACTTTGTCCGTATGATGTATGACACACGAACGCAGACTGAGTGCCAGCTGGTTAAATTGATGCTGATGTCTCGCTGGACCAAGAACCATCATTTCAGTCTTATCAGAGTTTAAAAGTAGGAAGTTACTAGACATCCATACAAGACACAACACACTTTAATAGAAATTGAGATAATTTACAGCATCATTGTAGTTAAACTTTCCTTAAAATATTAAAACAAAAATTAACACCTCAAAATATGACTTACAGATGTTAGTTAGTCAACTCATATGCTTTATTTTATAATAAAGTTTGCAATGGCGCTAATTAAATGTTCCTATTGTTCTTTTTTTTAATCCCTAGATGTGCTAGCTAGTGCATGAGTGAGTGCTGTTTTCTGTCCCTTGTGTCCACTCATCTGTGTTTGAACAAAATTACTCCAAGATTTCTCATCCAATTTGGACCAAACTTGGTGGAATCATTGAGGGCCAGGTAACACCAAAGTGAGTTAATTTAGAGACAAATCTGTTAAAAATCAAGATCACAGGCTATAGGATCAACATTTTAGCACAGTGCTAAAATGTAGGGAATATTTAGAAAAGTGATTCTACAAAACCGGTTTAAGACACAAATATATCGACTACTAATATGAAGCTATATATTACCCTTCTATTTGTCACATTATCCTTGACTGAGTGTGACCTTGAAGATCATAACAGTTTATTTCAATCAGTTTGGAGCGAGCATGGATTAAAGATGGTGGAAGAGCTGTGTGTTAGTCAAAGATAAAGTGGGTGAATATCTAGGCAACACACAGAACCATAAATTAATAAATCACAAAGAAATCATTTATATACATGAAACTGTTAAACATGCTAAACACTGAGTGCATCTTCTTTAAAAAAAAAAAAAAAAAAGAAAGAAAGAAAACACTCATCACAAATGCTTTCAGTAGGATTATATTATTTTTAGTGAATTGTATCTCACCACTTTTGATGTTATTTTTCAGGCCATATAATTTGAATGTTAAAATGTGGAAAACGGTTTTAAGCAAATCATGACATCACATTTTTTTTGGACAGTGACTTAAGCGTGCATTTGTTTGGTCCTGTCATTATATTTGCTGGAGCAAAACCCACATCCTCACGTGTCTGCAGGAAAAGCAGAACAACACTGTATTTATGTTTTTCTGCAATGTGCGTGGACACTCTGCAGAGAAAGCTGCTTTATTCTACCACATACAGATGTTCTACTTTTATAAATGCACAGCATTGCTTTAATACGCTGGAAACAAGATGAATGCAGCAGAATTGAAATGAAATGAGACATAAAAGGTAATGAAAGCGTGAGTCAGACGTGCGAGTCTGGTCCGGGTGTCGCGCGGCAGGAAGCAGACTGAAGGTCATCAAGTAGAGCAGGGCGACCCGCAAACACAACCGGCCCACAACTGGTTTGTTTGGACACACACATTCATGTCTAATTGTTGTTTTCCTTGTTGCAGTGTACCTCACAGGGCGCATATGGCACACGGTGCTGCGGTGAAACCGCATGGCGTGCACAGCGTGCACAGCGTGCACTGCGGCGGGCGCGTCATCCTCCCTCACATCCGCACGGACACAGAAGCGCGGTCACTTTTCAGGGAAAGACACATTTCATCGTGTAAATCCAAGTAAATAAATACTCATTAAAATTGGCAGTATAGTTCACCTTATTTCGATTTTTAAAATATAATTAAAGCATCTTAATGTCATTAATGGTCTGATCTCTCCAGAATTTGGTCCTTTTCTGCAATTTTATGTAAAATGCTGCTCAAAGTGTTGGAGACCTGCGGGACTGATTTAATACGTGGCGAAATGACGCGATCAAATTGACAACATCCTATTTAAGAGCACTCAGAGCTGCGCGCGATCATTAGTCATATGTCACGTAAATGACAGCTTTACAGCGCGCGCAACCTGCACGAGCTCATTTATTAAAAAAAAAAAAAAAAGAAGAAGAAGAAGAAAGAAAAAGCAGGCCGCCTTTCTCCTAATCTGACATTTAACCAGCAGAGGCCGCATTTCATTCATTTGTATTCAGTCATAATCTGCTTTATTTGAACTACCATTAACGAGGTAAAGAAAAAAAAAGAAGAAAATAATTTGACACTTTAGCACAAAACGGCAGAACTAAGTATTACAAACGCCTTCATTTTCTCAACATTTTTACTAAAATATTTGATTTCATATTTGATATTAAATAGAGGCTGCATCTTTTAAGAAAATATAACAATAATTGGTCAATAATAAAAACAAGTAGATAATAACAATAATAATAATAATTATTATTATTATTTCTAAATATTATTTCTAATTATGACAGTATATATATATATATATATATATATATATATATAAAATCTAAGTTTAGTTATAATGCATTATTATTATTATTATTAGTAGTAGTAGTAGTAGCAGCAGTAGTAGTAGTATTCAGTCATACGTGTATTTATGACAAAAACTGAGGGGGCAGCCTACTACAACTAAAAGATTCATCTACATCAAAAACCAGTGAAAGACGCACTTTAATTTTGTTAAATTATTTTCAGATTCAGACCTTTTGATTCAAGGCTCTAACTTAATATATATATATAAAACCTAAGTTTAGTTATAATGCATTATTATTATTATTATTATTAGTAGTAGTAGTAGTAGTAGTAGTATTCAGTCATACGTGTATTTATGACAAAAAGTAGTAGTAGTAGCAGTAGCAGCAGTAGTAGTAGTATTCAGTCATACGTGTATTTATGACAAAAACTGAGGGGGCAGCCTACTACAACTAAAAGATTCATCTACATCAAAAACCAGTGAAAGACGCACTTTAATTTTGTTAAATTATTTTCAGATTCAGACCTTTTGGTTCAAGGCTCAAACTTAATGTGTAAATATATATATATATATATATATATATATATATAAATCAACATTGATTTATTTAATTGAGGATTGTTTCTCAATCTTGGCCTATTTTCGACAATATTTTAAATGTTTCTTGAAATGTATTTTTACACATTGTATTCTGCAGCTGTGTAGTAACTCTAACCCCCCCCCCCCCCCCCCCGCCATTATTTGGTTTCAGAACATAATTTCAATTTGCAAAGCAAAATCAGATGTTCACCTTCAAAATAATGTTAGTATCATCTATATTCCCCAAATTAATGTTGAAAAGGACAGGGTGTTTTTCCTAAAATACACATCAAGAGGTCACAGCAAAACTGATCAAAATTTTCTGAAATGCACAATTAGGTCTTAAATTAAACTCATCCCTCGAGGTAAATATGAGCCAAGAATGACCTAAGCTACATGAATTTGTTCTGAATACATCAGCACACATGCCCTTGGTTAAATCATCTCCTTTTGGAGACTTCTTACAGATTTGTGGTGTAACTCAATCTGTCACAATCAATATTGCGCCCAGAGCATGTTGAATAAATGCATTGTTAAATTATTTTTGGGAAGGTCTGCTGCACAGGGGCCACAGCATCTGATCAGTGGGAATATTTAAAGCAGAAGTGCAGCCACATGGTTTTCTTCATTAAAAAAAATCAATAATAATAATGATTTTTTTTAAGAATACTGTTGTTAAAAAAGTATGTCGCGAACAAGCAGAGAAGAAGGCTCTTGCTGTTGTGCATTCAGGGGCCACACTGTGTTATTCGGGACACTGTCGTCTCAGAAGTCCTGCTTCACCTCCTCTGTGTGAGCTTGTTCCTCATCCCTCCCTCAGTTCTTGGGCCTTTGATCAAAGCTGGCCTCTGTGCCACAGCTGCCCATCAGGGGGCTCCGCATCCTCACCTACAACAACACAGCCTGCTGGGAGTCCCTCTGTGATGCGTGCACAGTGCAGGCTCACATACACACTCACAGATGAACCTCCACCTTCTGACCACAAAACAATCCAGCCGAGCCCTTCCTTCCTGCAAGAGAGAAATTGTGACTAAGTTTTCGCATCAGTGGCAGAGATCATGTGTGCACACGGGTTTGTGCGTTTATGTCAAGTAGAGGAGACGTGTTAAGTTGTCCAGAGTGCACGCAGTGCTTTGACTGTGCAAACACATTATGCACAGAGAGCTGCGTGTTGGACATACAAACAGCAGAACAAACACCACAGCTTGCTTACACATGTACTGTCGTCCCACCTGTAAGCTTTTATGCCCGACTTATTTCCTCTCTGTACTTGACCTCAAAACTCCTCTGGTTTGGCATGTGAACCCCAATTACAGCCAAGTAAGGCTTTGGTCTGCAGAGGTACTAAGCAACCTGGTAAATTTAAGAAAAAACTAAACTCTTGACTCTTTGTCGTTAAGACGGTTTGCTTTTCTGTTTTAGAATCCAGCATTCCTCTCCAGAACTGGAAGTAATCCCGTTGGAACATCTGGTGATAACTCAGGCTGCGTATCAGATGCACATCACATGTGACTCATTATCCTGAGGCTGGCCTGTCCCGGGCAAATTGGACTTTGTATATTTGCAGACAGTTCCATGCATATACATGGGACTCGGCTGTGATGACACATCGGCCCGACGAAAGTGTTTCCAGTGTTTGTGTCCAAGTTCAAAGGGGTTGATGGGTACCTCCAGTGATGATGTGACACAGGAAGCACCTCAGGCCAATCCTCTCCAACCTCACCTGCACCCCATGAGCACCCATCATGCTGTGACCCCCATTCAGCACTGAAACTGGGGTTAATTAACAAATTGAGTGCCAATTACAGCATGAACTGGTTCTCCGGAGCTTCAGGTAAAACTGTGGCGGGGCACGGTGCAAGTGGCTGCAGAGCGATGACACAATGACAACGAGAAAGTGTCGTCACTTTGAGTTCATTGTGTTATTCTGCATCTCATTGCTGCTTAGTGACTCAGAATATAAAATACCTACCATAAAAAGCATATAGTTTCAGGTTTTATGATATTACTGCAATGAGTAATCAATAGAGGAAATAACTTTAAAATTAGTTCAGTTAAACTCAGTTAAAAAATGCCCTTTGATTATTGTTACAAATTGAGCATGGTATTTATTTTGGGCAAATGTTTTCTCAGTGTTCCATTATGGACAAGCTGATAACACTATGTAACACAATTTTTGTTCCTGGCTTCTAAGTGTTATATTTCAACTGCTTATGTCTAAAGTCTATGGAAAAATGACTACATTCAGCACAAACTTTGATTTTATTTTTTTAACGTTCTAGAAAGTTCTAAAAGTTTCTTGAAATTTCTAGATAATTCTGGAAACTTCAAAAAAAATTCTGGACAGTTCTAGCAGTTAAAGAATATTCTAGAAGACTACTCAGTAGTAGTGAAGGCGAATCAAGAATATTCTTGAAAACAGACAAATTTCAAAATATCATTGTCCTGATCACAGAAGCAAAGTTTCTGTGGAATAACAGCTATTTTCTATTTATTTAAGGCATAACAGGTTAGGAAAACACACTGTGTACCCAGGAACAAAACAAAATAAAAATTTGTTACATAGTGTAAGATTTCATTACATTGATTTTAACTAAAACTTTCATTTTAGTGGGATAGTGTCTTTGGATCACAGTGACTCTGTTAGGGGGCATTCTTGGATAGAACACTTATTTTGTTTTCTGAAACAACTAGAAGAGCACTAAGAGAGTGCATACCTATCTCCACCAAAGTTCAACAATCCTTTGTTCTGTTTCTGCTGACACTTTCCTGTAAATTGATGACTCTGATAATCTTTGATCCTGATCTTTGATCCTGATGTATGCACTTAGATCCATCTTTGATTCTAATCACTGTTTTTTTATTCTGGTTTACATCTAAATGCAGACGGATACATTTTGATCCCGAGCTTTGATTTTACCACACATCTTTGAATTTGATCACTAATTACTGATGTTTATGCACTAACTGTAGATCCAGATGGCTGAACTTTGATCCTGGTCTTTGATTTGACCTCCTGATTCAGATCACTGCTGTTTGATCTTGATTCATGCACTTGGACACAGATGGCTGGACTTTGATCCACATCCACATGATTTTGATCACTTAGCTTTGATTCTGCTCACCAATCTTTGTTCGTTGAACATCGTCAAGGAGAATACAGCGGATGAAGTAAGTATTGAACACATCACCATTTTCCTCAGTAAATATATTCTAAAGGTACAACCAACATGAAATCTTCACCTGATATCGGTAACAACAACCCAAGTAATCAATGCATACAAAGAAACCAAAACCAATGGAATGACACCAGGAAAAAGTATTGAACACGCTTACTGAAATTTATTTAATACCTCGTACTACAGCGTTTGTTGGGTATGAGAGCTTCAAGACACCTTCTGTATGGAGAAATGAGTCACATTAATTGCTCAGGTGTGATTTTGGTCCATTCTTCCACACAAACAGTCTTCAAACCTTGAAGGTTCTGTGGACTTCATCTATGAACTCTGATCTTTAGTTCTTTCCATAGATTTTCTATTGGATTCCAGTCAAGTGACTGGCTGGGACATTCAAGCAGCTTTATTTCCATTCTGTGAAACCAACTGATAGTTTCTATGGCTGTGTGCTTGAGGTCACTATCTTGCTGAAATGTCAACCCTCATTTCACCTTCATCTTCCTGGTAGTTGGCAGCAGATTTTATCAAGAATGTCTCAGTACATTTTTCCATTCATCCTTCTTTCAATTATATGAAGTTGGCCAGTGCTGTATGATGAAGAACAGCCCCACACCTTCTCTACTATGAAAACCACCTGGACAACTGAGAGCCTACACAGAAACAGCCCCACACCATGATGTTCCCACCTCCAAACTTTACTCTTGGTATGGTGTTTTTTGGGTGATGTGCAGTGCCATTTGACCTCCAAACATGGTGTGTATGTATTATGGCATCCAAAGAGTTCAATTTTGGTCTCATCTGACCACACTATATTCTTCAAGTATTCCACAAGTTTGTCTAAATGTTGTGCAGCAAATTTTAAATAAGCTTCAACATGTTTTTTTTTAGTTTTTTTTTTAGTAATGGACTGGCAATTGAGTGCATTACTTATTGTTGTCTTTGAAACATTTGTTCAGTTGCTGTTCACAAGTGATTCTTGGCTCCTGAACAACTCTTCTGATAATTATTTTCAGTCCTCTCTCAGGAATCTTGCAAGGAGCACCTGGTCATGACCAGTTTATGGTGAAATTATGTTCTTTCCACTTCTAGATTATGGCCCCACTGTGCTCACTGAAACATTCAGACATATAGAAATCCTTCTGTAACTACTGCTATCAGTATGTTTTGCAACAAGGTTGTAAAGATATTGAGAGAGCTTTTTGCTTTTACCCGTGATGAGATGTTTCTTGTGTGACACCTTTTTATAGGTCATCAATTGGGACTAAACGAGCTGATATTAATTTGCACTGACAAAGGGCAGGATTGCTTTCTAATTACTGATAGATTTCAGCTGGTGTCATGGTTTTCCATTTTTCCTGTGTGATTTCACATTATTATACATAAATTAATTTCTGTACTTATTTGCTTTGGTTTCTTTGCATGTGTGGATTACCTGGGTTGTTACTGACAACTCCAACTGGTAAAAATTTCATGTCAATAGCACATTTCAAAATATATTTACCGACAAAAATGGTGACGCGCTAAATACTTATTTTACCTGCTGTATGTTTTCATTGTTTTCTATTATTCTGTCTATTTGTTTGTTTGTTTGTTTCTGGGCCACTCTGGTTTTAAGGCATTAACCAATTAAAGCCAGGGCAGCCAAGAGGAGGCCCACTACCTCTGAAGTAGTGTTCTTAAAGTTGTAGAGAAGCTTGAATCTTCGACTGGACTGGGTTGCTTGACGCGAGGACGTTTTGCTTCAAATCACAGAAGCTTCCTCAGCTAAAATTCTTGCTCTGGTAGTCTGACTTCTGTCTTGATTCTTGTAGAGAAGAATAAACCAGAAGCCAACAAAAGCTGGAGTTTTTTTAACCTAACCAGACCCCTCCTACCGAGAGGCTGACTGCTATAGGCTAGTGACTAAACAATAGCTCTAATTAGCACCTATTGTGCTCTAGTTAGCACTCTCCTAATGACAGGACGGAAGCCTCCCCTGATGGCTCCCTTGACGACTCTCTCCTGATGATGTGAATGACTCATTACTATGAACACAAGACTGAAACTGCTTTGACCTGAGTGTTGGGAAAGTGTAGTGACACGGACCCACAACAGGGGGCGCAAATGAACGGTCAATAGATGAGCCAAAATATAACAATTTAATGTTGTGAATGTGCACAACGAACATACAGACAATCTCAGAATATCATAACAGTCAATACACAAAGGTGACGTGTGGGCAGGCTCGAGGATAGAAGACGTCTGTCCTAAGAAGAGCCGGAACCACACGATTTCCGCCGCCCCAGAACCTGGTGAATACTGGAGCCGCCAAGTCCCGAATTCCCAGGTGATCACCGTCCCCGACTGTCGGATCTGGTACTGCTGGCGAAGAACAAAGACAGTCAAGTGTGGGTGTGTGTACACCCAGTAACAACAACGGTGGGAATGCCACCTCCACCTCTCACTCAATAACTTGCAGAGTACTGTGGATTCCTCAGGGGAAAAGAGTGCCTTCAGCGCTCTCACAGCTTCCACCGACGGAGGAACTGGTACTCCTGCAAACACTCACGATATACAAATATTACAATTACAAAACGGCTGAGGATATTACCTCCAATGAAGTATGATATCTCGGCAACGAGGTGGAGATGACGTCTGGTCTTTATGGAGTGAGATGATGTTGAGTAGATGGGTGACAGCTGTCACCCCCGGCTGTGTCCATGGCGGCAGCGCCCTCTCGTGCCTGAAGCCCGCACTTCAGGCAGGGCGCCCTCTGGTGGTGGGCCAGCAGTACCTCCTCTTCTGGCGGCCCACACAACACTGAGTACCCCATTGTAAACAGGGGACAAAGCGTGTCTGAGACCTGCTCCACGGTTAAGGCTGGGTTTCAACTGTTTTACAAAGAATGCTTCCTTGACACCTCTCTCAAACCATTTCTTCTCTCTGGCTAAGATTTTACCTTCCTTGTCCTCAAATGTGTGGTTAGTGTCTTTCAGGTGGAGATGAACTGCAGACTGAGGTCCACTGGCGACCTCTCTGTGGTGCTGGTATAGCCTCTTGTGTAAAAGTTGCTTTGTCTCACCTATGTAGTGTTCATTACAGTTTTCCTGACATCTGATATGATACACTACATTGCTCTGTTTGTAACTAGGGATCCTGTCCTTAGGGTGAACTAATTTCTGTCTCAAGGTGTTGACTGGTTTAAAGTAAACTGGGATTTTGTGCTGTCTGAAGATCCTCTGTAGTTTTTCCCCTACTCCTGCTCTTCCTCCTGTTCTTAAAGTTCTATAATTGTAATTTCTGTACATGTCAATAATTAGTGTAATTATGGTATTTGCATAAAGCTTACCTTCTCCAGAACAAATTTAGCCCAATAACAACATTTTCTGAACATGCAGACTACAGATAAATTCAATGAAATAATAAAATGATCTCTGGGCTAAAGCATAAATTCATTACATCTTGAAGAATTCACCTCCCAGGCAGTATAAATTTTTCTTCTCCCTTGTCTGTACATACTACTGTAGTATGAGTCACAGCTGACTCATAAACATAACTTATATGCAGGGGTTTCTTTTGTTTATTTCTTGGTATTACAAGAGAAAATAGCTGTTTTTTATCCCAAGCAGGACATGGGGTGAGGTTAAGTTTCTGGTACCTTTAAACCAGTCACTACAGATAGTGGGTACCTGTTGTCTATGGACGGCAGCCCGCCAGGGAGAAGGACATCCCAACTTCATATTGTGGTTGGTGGCATCTGATAGTCACTCAAGACATTAACATGAGGGAAGGACAACCTCACAAAATATACTAAACGGTCAGTGGACACAAAGGTTGTGCCAGCAAGTGCCACGGAACACGTTAGAGTATGGATGTGACAATCAGAAGTCCTAGTTGTCTCCAGTTGTAACAGATACTCGTGCCATTGGATAGGAACTCTCAATGGAAAGAAAGTCAGACTGACCCATTGCAGTAGTTTTTCCACAATACGTAAATCCTTCCCGTACATGTCCGTCATGCAGTCCAACCATCATGTTCATTTAGGATTGCAGAGCCACTTTCCAGTACAACTGACACAAACTTGATTTTTCAATTCAAAGAACAACCACATATAGATATGAGATGAGGCGAGTAGAGGATTTAATTGATGGATTGTGACTCTATCAGCTTTTGTTTAGCCATGGTAGCAGGCTTTATTTCTATGCCAAAAAACAAAAACAAAAAAAAGTAAAATGGCTGTTGCCATGATGCAACTGTCCAGAATGCAAAAAAAGGAGGAACTGTTGATATAGAAAGCTTTTGTTCAGTTTTTTTGGTTTTGTGTGTGTGTTGTAAACAGAATTTCAGTGGTTCCAAATGTTTATCCAGTTAGAGTTTACATATGTAGCATCACAAAAGTTAAACCAAAAGCACAGAAAGTCATAATTTTTCACAGACCTGGAGAAAAAAAAAAAAAAGAATTGAGAATGAACCACCTCAGTGCACCTTACGGGGTATTTGAAGCTAAAATTTCAGTACTTCTTTTTAACACAGCTGTTGACCTGTGTTATCTGGGGGAAAAATGTGATAATTTGACCCATTTAAAGATAATCGACTTAATGAATCAACTTTAAGGTGAACTGAACTCTGTCCAGAGAATCCTTCCCCCCGTCTAAATGATTTCCTGTGTACAACACCCAGGTGCAAATCTATCCGTCCATCTGAGCAGCTGAGCTCCAACATCGCTCCTCTATGTGAGTCTGTGTAACAGTTAGCCTTGGCCCTCCTTGCTCCCCACAGGTCCACTTACTGGATGTATTTTCTCCACATTTAGGGCCGAGCGGCTGTGAACCACGGCTCCCCCTCATGCTGTGTTTACCCAGGCCGCATGCCACCTCCGTTTCAGCAGGTTCACACGGAGTTCTTGGGATCCAACCTGCCAAGTGATGCCTGTGCCAAGAAATCACATCATCACGACACGAGAGAGGAGCAACATCACTGCAGCTGCAAAGAGCCAGAGGGCCAAACGCAGACACAACGTTTTATTCAAACACATCACGTCACAGGAGATGGGTGGGATGACTTTAAGAACAGAGACAGAACGGGGCAAATGAGACGGATCACAGGAAAAAGATTACCATCGACTTTAAATGATGAGGCTGAAGTTATAAAATGGGATGTGTCTCACCTTTTAGGGATTTTAGTAAGATGAAGTATAAGGATTGTGAGGTAAATGTTTTCATAAGTTCTGTTGCTTCCAAAGTGTCCACACGAGTGTTATACGAGACTGGAGGAGAGACGGAAAAGAGACCATGGCAGAGAAGACAAGACGCCTAGGTGGAATGTCTGAGAAAAGTGACTGCAACTGTTACACGCCGCCGTCTTTTCACACGTCTCACACACACACACACACATATATATATATATATATATATATATATATATATATATATATATATATATATATATATATATATATATATATAACACACACACACAATGCCAATTAACCACACAGACAAAATGATGATCCCTGGAATGCTGACAGCAGCTGTGCTGAGAGGGAATCTACAGACTGTGTGGGCAGGAATGTCCAAAACAATGTTTCACTTTGTTGCTCCTGAAGGAATTTTTTTTAAGCCTCATTTATCACTTGACACTGTTTGCGTGCTCCACGCTAAAAAACAAGGCTTCTGTTTCTATACGCACAAAGAGCTTCGCGGGTTAATGCCGATACACCAGCAGCCTTCTATAAAATGCTCCTCCCGCTTTCTGCGTCTCTTGTTGGCTGTTTTTTCTGGCACTCGCTTCTTCTGTCTGTGTGCATCAACAAACACAAGAGAAAGAACCAGCAACTGTATTAACAGATGGTCTGAGTCAATAAAACACACACAAATCAAGCGTCGGACACATCTGCTGTATGCAGAGTCTCACTAATCTTTCTGTGCAGCTCAATGGGAGTGATGGAATCACAGCAGCTCCCTCACAGCAGAAGGGACATCGCAGATCACCCAGAAGGCCACAGTTAGCCTGAAAATGGATTGAACAAACAGGCCAGATGGGACCCGTTTAATCAGATAAAGTCAGTATCCTGGGTGCAGAAATAAATGCCCTACTACCGCATATCAGTTAGTACACTGTTAAGACACATTATTATCACTAGTGCATTCCCTGGAGGTTGGGGTTACATGAAATGGATGCTGATGTGTTCTGGCTCCTAAACTGTTCAGTGTTTGCATGGACTGGGTGTACAGGGTTGTGGAAGCCGGTGTTGCAGACCAAACGGTCCGCCCCTAAAAATCGGTCCGCCTTTTGCATCTGTGCATGTGTCATTTTGGACCACAGCAGCACATCTGAGATGGAGTCTCTTCACCCAAAGCAATCAAATGGATTAATGGGATTATTAACCATCAGATGATAAAGGTAAAACCTCTTAAATCATTCTAAAGTCAGTTTTAAGCAGAAACGAGGCAAAATTCCGTGACGCTTTGAAATGTCTGACGCGCAGCGAACGCATCAGCTAGCAGCTCAATTAGCCGTGGGACTCTGGTTGCGTCAGTCATCTTTTATGATGAAATAATGCTGAACTTATGTGGAAATGATTGTTATAGTAAAGCTTCAGATATCTGTCCCTGAGATAGATAATGACTGGAGTGCAGTTTGAAGGAGAAACGAGGTGTTAATCCATGAACCTCGTCACCAGGGGGGACTGATTTCTAGGGGGACCGTTGGGTCGGTGACACCGGCAACTCAGGTGCCTTTGTTGACGAAGAAAGGTGTACCGACTTTGACGATGTTGTGATCTTTGCAGAATCAATGGATGCTCAGACTGCAGCACTTGAGAAGCTGAGTGAGGAATCGGAATCTTTGGGTTTGAGACTGTCCTAGATCAAGGGTGCCCAAGTTTGGTCCTCGAGATCTACTTTCCTGACACTCTTAGTTGTCTCCCTGTTCCAACACACCTAAATCCAATTTAAAGACTCGTTAGCATACTTTTAATGAGCCTTTCATTGGATTCAGGTGTGTTGGAGCAGGGAGACAACTAAGAGTGTCAGGAAGGTAGCTCTCGAGGACCGAACTTGGGCACTCCTATCCTAGATCAAGACTAAAATCCAGGCTTTTAATGACTTCCTGGACATCAGACGTGTATCTCTATGAAGTGAAAGTTTTGAACTTAGAGACATTCACTTATCTTGGCGGTGAAATTCATGTCTCTGGGTTGTCTTTGAGATCATGAAACACCTGGGGAGAGCTTATGGAGTCATGGACAGGGCTGTTTGGCAATACAAATATACAACCCCAATTCCAATGAAGTTGGGACATTGTGTAAAATGTAAATAAAAACAGAATATAAGGATTTGCAAATCCTCTTCAACCTATATTCAGTTGAACACACCATCAATACAAAATATTTATCAATCAATCAATTCAATCAATTTTATTTATATAGCGCCAAATCACAACAAACAGTTGCCCCAAGGCGCTTTAATTTAATGTTCAAACTGATAAACTATTATTTTTGTACAAATATTTGTACAAATTCATTATTATCAGGTTGTCCTAAAAGTTCCCTAAAAAGCCTTCAGTTAATTCAAAATGCTGCAGCTAGAGTACTGACGGGGACTAGAAGGAGAGAGCATATCTCACCCATATTGGCCTCTCTTCATTGGCTTCCTGTTAATTCTAGAATAGAATTTAAAATTCTTCTTCTTACTTATAAGGTTTTGAATAATCAGGTCCCATCTTATCTTAGGGACCTCGTAGTACCATATCACCCCAATAGAGCGCTTCGCTCTCAGACTGCAGGCTTACTTGTAGTTCCTAGGGTTTGTAAGAGTAGAATGGGAGGTAGAGCCTTCAGCTTTCAGGCTCCTCTCCTGTGGAACCAGCTCCCAATTCAGATCAGGGAGACAGACACCCTCTCTACTTTTAAGATTAGACTTAAAACTTTCCTTTTTGCTAAAGCTTATAGTTAGGGCTGGATCAGGTGACCCTGAACCATCCCTTAGTTATGCTGCTATAGACGTAGACTGCTGATGATGCACTGTTTCTTTCTCTTTTTGCTCTGTATGCACCACTCTGCATTTAATCATTAGTGATCGATCTCTGCTCCCCTCCACAGCATGTCTTTTTCCTGGTTCTCTCCCTCAGCCCCAACTAGTCCCAGCAGAAGACTGCCCCTCCCTGAGGCTGGTTCTGCTGGAGGTTTCTTCCTGTTAAAAGGGAGTTTTTCCTTCCCACTGTAGCCAAGTGCTTGCTCACAGGGGGTCGTTTTGACCGTTGGGGTTTTACATAATTATTGTATGGCCTTGCCTTACAATATAAAGCGCCTTGGGGCAACTGTTTGTTGTGATTTGGCGCTATATATAAAAAAATTGATTGATTGATTGATTGACTTCAGTTGTTCAACAGTCCGGGGTCTCTGTTGTCGTATTTTGTGCTTCATAATGTGCCACACATTTTCAATGGGCGACAGCTCTGGACTGCAGGCAGGCCAGTCTAGTACCCGTACTCTTACTATGAAGCCACGCTGTTGTAACACATGCAGAATGTGGCTTTGTATTGTCTTGCTGAAAGAAGCAGGGACGTCCCTGAAAAAGACATTGCTTGGATGGGAGCATGTGTTGCTCCAAAACCTGGATGTAACTTTCAGCATTGATGGTGCCATCACAGATGTGTAAGTTGCCCATATCATGGGCACTAACACACCCCATACCATCACAGATGCTGGCTTTTGAACTTTGCGCTAGTAACAATCTGGATGGTCTTTTTCCTCTTTTGTCCAGAGGACATGACGTCCATGATTTCCAAAAACAATCTGAAACGTAGACTCATCAGACCACAGCACACTTTTCCACTTTGCGTCTGTCCATTTCAAATGAGCTCGGGACCAGAGAAGGCAGTAGTGTTTCTGGATGTTGTTGATATATGGCTTTCGCTTTGCATGGTAGAGTTTTAACTTGCAGTTGTAGATGTAGCGACGAACTGTGCTAACTGACAATGATTTTCTGAAGTGTTCCTGAGCCCACGCGGTAAGATCCTTTACACAATGATGTCTGTTTTTAATGCAGTGCCGCCTAAGGGATCGAAGGTCATGGGCATTTAATGTTGGTTTTCGGCCTTGCTGCTTACGTGTTGAAAGTTCTCCAGATTCTCAGAATATTCTGATTATATTATGGACTGTAGATGATGGAATCCCTATATTCCTTTCAATTGAACATTGAGAAACATTGTTCTTAAACTGTTCATGCAGTTGTTCAAAAAGTGGTGATCCTCACCCTGTCTTTGCTTGTGAATGGCTGAGCCCTTTGGGAATGCTCCTTTTATACCCAGTCATGACACTCACCTGTTTCCAAACAGGTGTTCTTTGAGCATTCATCAACTTTCCCAGTCTTTTGTTGCCCTGTCCAAACTTTTTTGAAATGTGTTGCAGGCATCCATTTCAAAATGAGCAAATATTTGCACAAAAACAATAAAGTTTATTAGTTTGAACATTAAATATCTTGTCTTTGTGGTGTATTCAATTGAATATAGGTTGAAGAGGATTTGCAGATCATTGTATTTTGGGTTTTATTTACATTTTACACAATGTCCCAACTTCAATGGAAGTGGGGTTGTATTTTGTCTTCAGGGTTCTGGTGTTACTTGCCTTACTGTATGGTTGTGAGACTTGGACACTAACCAGTGACCCAAGTTGAGGACTGGACGTCTTTGGTACGAGGTGTTTTTGGAGGATCCTTGTGTATTGCAGGAATAACTTTGTGTAAAACGAGTGGTTATGGGACAGACTAAGACCAGGAGCATCACTTGCACTGTGGGGGAGCATCAGCTTTGACATTTTGGCTATGTAGTACATTTCTCTGTGAATGATCCAACATGCAGGTGCCTAGTGTTGAGGATCACAGTGGCTGGAGAAAGCCAAGGGGACACCTCCATTTAACCTGGCTGCAGCAAATAGTTATTTCTGAGATGTGGTGATGGACTGACATCTGCATGGGTGGTTGCCACTCGGAACCCAAAGCAGGTCCCTGGTGTCGCACAGTTCCACACTTGACTTGATGCTGACACTGTAAAAGTTCCCCAAAGGCAGGTCGCTAATGTCATTATCTGCCCACAACACTGGCATCATCTACATGCCCGCGGTATTGTCACACTGCCCTGTTCAGCAGCAGCATCACCTGCCACACCCCAAACTGCTTCATGGAATGAAAGTTTTCTTGATTTGTGTCAGCAAAACCCGTCACATTGTATTATCTTCTTATGTAGTGGTTTATTTCTTATTAACCATTACAAAATAAAAGAGAACAATGTGGTTTTGATTTATACAGAAATACAGCTGGTAGAATGGTGGCTTAGTGGTTAGCATTGTTGCCTCACAGCAAAAAGAAGGTTATGGGATCAAATCCCATTTGTGGCCTTTCTGTGTGGAGTTTGCATGTTCGCCCCGTGTTTGCGTGGGTTCCCTCACACATCCAAAAGACATGCAGGTCAGGTGGAACAGAAATTCTAAACTGTCCGTAAATGTGAATGTGTTTGTCTGTCTATATGTGGCCCTGTGACAAAGTGGTGTCCTGTCCAGAGTGTACCCCACCTCACACCCTATGACTGCTGGGATAGATTCCATCCACCCCCACCGTGACCCTTAATTGGATTAAGCAGTTGACGATGACTGAGTGAGAAACACAGCTATCTGGGAGTGTATTCTGGCATCTTGGATTATTATTTCATTTCATTTATTTATTTAAAAGGGTCAACAGATATTAATGAACACATAAAGTGTAAATATGTCAGATTATAGCCATGGGCTAATTTCCATCTGTAGTCCCTGACAGACTATAAGAATTAAACAATTTACAGAAAAAACACACAAACATCACAGGAGCTTACAATACAACAGACTACATTACATAGGGGTCACCAACTACTACAAGACACTGACTAGACAAAAGACAGGAAACAAAAGGACACTGACATAATCTGAGCATGAAGGTTAGCTTACACAAATTCAGTCAAAGGAATACACACAGTTAAAAAAAAAAAAAAAACTACATGTACAATTCAAATGGAATAAGTTAATTAAAATTGCAAGTCTAATTTCATAGATTTATATATTTTAAAAACCATAACTTTAAGAACAATAATTTATAAAGTGCTGTAGTGCATTGCACATTCCCTACAGTTCTTCTTAGTTTCTACAATTGAGTTCATAATACTCACATTTTTTATTTGATTTGAGCCACTCCTTTAAGTGACTTTTGAAGGCTTTAAAGCTTGGAGCCTCTCTCACTGTAGTTGGCAAAGCATTCCATGTTCCATATTCTGGCTTTGTAGGACAGAACATTTTGTGCAAAAGCTGTTTTTCGCACGGACACTTCACAGTCCCCTCTACTCATAGCTCTGGTGACCCCTGGACCAACTGTTCTATATTTAATATAATTTGCAAGAGGTGGAGGAGCCAACCCATGTAAAATTTTATATATTAGACAAGCATTTTTAAATTTATAAAATTTTCAAAACTAAATAAGTTATACTTTGTTAAAATTTTGCAGTGATATCAAAATGGTCTTTTATCTAAAATTTTCAGTGCTCTTTTATAAAGCCTTTGAATCGGTTTTAAAATTGTCACACCTATGAGAGACCAGCTGGTTATGCAGTAACCTACATGAGAAAAAAAAAAAAATCATACAGTGCAAGAACATCATAGCCGCTTGATCTGTCATTGACCTCCTTATTTGGTTGAAGTTAAACACATTGTATTTGATTATTTTAGTTATCATTTTAATATGATTTTTAAAAAGGAGATATTTGAATTCTTTAACTAACTGCAGCTCATTATCTCCAATGTACACATTGGAGCACTCAATATTGGAAGCCTTTTTTGACAAATACATACAGTTTTCTGTATGTTTAATTTCAGACATGATCCATTAAGCCAATATAAAATATACTTTAGGGCTGACGTAAGAGTTTGAGCTGCTGCCTCAGGTGATCTTGCACTTGTGTAGATTACCGCATCATCAGCATAAAGTTGTATGTCCACATCCTCACAAACACATTTAGAGCAACCAATCACCATACTTCATGCTGTCGTCATGCTGCCTTCACTCGGATGGGTAGTCACCATGTGGCATTGGTCTGATGCTGGTTGAAAGTGAATGGCAGGTGATCACTTTGCCTCTGTCTGTTGTAGCTAAAGTAACCAAGAGGTAAATGGAGGTTCTCTTTGTTTGATGAGTGATTTATGCACTTGTGGGTTGCAAGTAATAATGATTAAAAACATGATTTTATTCAGATTCCTATGTGTGATTATTCAGCAAGCCTTGGACTGCTAATGAAATAGCGGGCTGCTAACCTTCGAGAGAGGGCCGTTATCGCCAAAGTCATGTTATTGCATAATAAGTGCAAGGGGGAAAACTAACAACAGTCTGTTTTAACTGGAGTAAAAAGTGTAGGTATGACAACACTCAGAAACTGTGATGTGTGTGTTGAAAAAAAAGGGGTGAGATGTCTCGCAATCTGGTTTGACTGATCACGTGGGTGTGTTGCACAGAACTCATCTCACAACAAAAAGTTCAGATTTTGACTTCTGTGACGTATGTTACAGAAGCATAAATCAAGCTGTTTCAGGCCTAAATTTTGCTTATAGGGAGAGATTTTTAACATGCACAATCAAAGAACTGTTGGATTTTAGGGATGTTTGACATAAAGCCAATCATATTTACTGAAAAAAACAAACAAAAAACTCATTTTACGCCTTTACTGAAAGACATTACAATGGAAGCCAATGTTTTTGATGATTGCTCCGGTAGCTGATTGCATCACTTCAAAGTTAAACATTCCCTGCAAGATTTAATTGGGAATAACCACTTACTGACTGTGTGACTGGAACAGTGCGCCAATGCACGGAGGCCGCCAGCTGTAAACTACTGGAATAAAGGTTAATGCTGCACTGTGTTAATTCTCCATTTTTCTCTCAACAAATCAAATAAAGCACAAAAAAGAATACTTATTATAAAATAATGAAAAAGCAGCAAAGTACCAAACCTCAAACAAATGTAATGAGATGAGGTCGATAAGCATTCAGGCTCATTTAATTCCCAACAAATTATTTAATCCAGATGTTGCACTCTCAGTGTAAACACGGCACGCTGCAGAATCATAAAACAAATAAGCATGAAAAAGGTTTAGAGTTTCAAACAGAGCCTAACCTCGGACCAGAATCTTTCCAGAAAAAAAAAAAGAAAATCCACACAACATACTCCCCCTGCACCGACGGCTTGAAACAGGAAAATGTAAATACGGTAATATTTAGCATGTGTTTTAAAACAGATCAGTTTTCGCAAGCAGGGAGAAGAAATGAGAGCAAGAAGCAGGCAGGGAGGACCAAAAAAAAAAAAAAAAAAATCCTGGCCCACACACGATTGAAGGCCTCCCCGGATTTGCTGCGGCTTCTTATGTTTGCACACAGTTCCACCGCCAGCATGCACGGCCTCCGTGCACTCCAAAACACCAAACTGGATCTGTCACGCTGTGAGTCCAGAGAGTCAACAACAACTTAACAATAAGAAAACACCGGCGCACCGAATCGCATCATCCGCCTGTGCAGCGGCAGCGGCAGCCATTTTTAACCAAGTGAAAAATAGGAGGTGGGAGTTAAAGGAGGGGGAGAGTGACAAGGAGAAAAGTGAGGGGGAGAGAGAGAGAGAAAGCACAAAGGGAGGAGCAGAAAGGGAAACATGTTGGACATATGGATGCATTTAGGGACCACCAGGGAAGGGAAACTTGTGCATTTTCGCATAAACCCTGATAAACTCCAAATATGTAATTACACGGGGTTTAAAGCTCGTCTGTTGCAGATTCATTCAGGAATTTCTGGATACGTACGTCTCTGTGAGAGCTCGGCTCGTAGTGCGGCTCTTTCTTAAGACCTGCTCGGTGTGTGTGAGCGCCATTGTCCCCCTTGTTTAACGAGGAGGCGTGTGAAAGAAAAAAAAGAAAGAAGTCCAAAGAAATACCTCTGACTCTATAAAAAGAATTGAGTGGGACCCTTTGTAAAAAACCTGCAGCACCTTTAAAGATTTCATCACGTCGCAATATTTATAGTTCTCCAATCTCTTGTCAGTGTTTGTAGCCAATTTGTTGTGTTCCAATAAATAGAGCGGCCTATTTCTCAGCAGACCACATGGCAGCCATTTATGGAGCGTAACAAGAGGCAGATGTGTTTTGTGTACGTTTTCACGTGCAGGTTTGACGCGCTGACAGGTCCAGACAGATAGCCGGGATGCACGGGCCTCTGCTGCTGCCTGCAGTATCGGCTGCGAGCGTCAGTTCTGATTAGAGCGTGGAAAACACAAACACACCTCTCTGACCATCCCCGAGCTGCATCTGTCTTCCAGTGACAAAGGTTTGTCGTTTACACGCTGAGGAAAGCACACGCAGCTCCTGGAGCCACGTAAGGGCCGACGCGCATGTGTAAACACAAACTGGGCTTCATGCGTACATGCTTAAAAGTGTCGCTTTGTACTTTTGTGTGTGTGTGTGTGTGCGCATCTGAGTGTTGCCAATTATCCCATCTATAAATACAAGATCCCCATCCATCCGTCACTGAGTTTCTGGGTGGCTGCAGCGCTGCCATAATTGGTTTCAGATGGTCACCAGGATCTTTCTGTTTCGGCTGTAGCGTCGTCACACCGCCACTGCGAGGGAGACAAAGCCACAGGACAGAATGAAATAGAGAGAGAGAAAGAACGGGGGTAAGATGAGTGACAGAAGTGAATAAAAACTGAGATGGAAAGCAGGAATAAAAAAGGCGATGCTACTAAATGTTTCTTTTCTCCCAAAATTCTTCTCAGCTGGTCAGACAGAATGTTTTTGGAGGTTAGGAATGCGTTAGCCCAGTGAACGATTTCATGTGTGGTGTTTTCATTCTGATGGCATTTGTTCATGTCACAGGATGTTTGGGAAACAGAATTTGGAATTTATCATCCTTTTGAAGGAGCCTGCCTGTTATTCATGCAATGCACATTTTGAATTAATTAATATAATTACACATTTAATAGATAAGAAAAACAAATCAAATTATAGGTGTAGGAACTGGTGGGGATGTGTGGAACACCCCCCCCCCCCGACACTTTTAAAATGTATAATAGTGTATTAGCCCAAATATGAGACAAGGGATTTTCCGCCTAAATAATTCATCTGAAAAACAGGGTCGTCTTATAATCAGACTAGACTTCATTCATTCATTCATTTTCTATACCTGCTTACTCTAATCAAGGGTCATGGGGGGGGGGGGGGGGGGGGCTGGAGCTTATCCCATCAGTCATAGGGTGAGAAGTAGGGTACACGTTGGACAGGATGTGGGTCTATCATAGGACCAGTCTAGACTTTCACTTCTTATATACACAACAGTAAGTGGCAACAATAAGCAAACTACTTTTTGTTCACAACCATCAACAACAACCAAATAAGAGGTGAAAGTCAGTCTGAGATAATACAATTTACAGTCATGCTGGCAAATGTTGCTTCTTCTTAACATGATAATCACTTATCTACATAAACAAAATCACCACAAGAACCGGCATCAAACATAATAAATCACAATTATTTATCATTACAGTTCTCTGAGAATCCTTTGCATTGCTTTTCCCATGTCAGGAGTTACTTCATGCTGGCAGCAGTAAGGAGCAGTTCACTCTGTTTTCCTCCTACAGTTTTATTAAAAAAAAAGGGGGGGAGCACAATATTTTGGCTGCTCAAACTGCATCAGGAGACATTTTATCTTAATAAAGACAGCAGCTGAATCACACCACATCATGCACTGTTTATACTCCTCTTTATTATTGTCACAACAGAGCAGCTGTGCCAACTTAATACAAGTTATGTCACAACTCCTCAATCCTGCTGTATTAGGATTTTTCTCTTTCTGTACTCTAAGAACTAAAACGTTGAATTTAATTGATCAAGTTAAGGTAACTTTTTCCACATAACGTCAATTAAGTGCAAAACAATATTATAGTTGAAATTAATTAAATCAAATGAAACATTATTACTTAAATCCCTAAAATTAACAATTGCAAGTATATTGAAAATAATAGGATTAATTACATTTAAAAACCTCTGTGTTTCATTTCTTAGAGTGTGGTATTGACAAATCTCCTGTCATGACTGGCCCTGTTCCAGGCTTTGATCCCTTTTTTTGCCTCTTTCTTTGCGGCATCTACTGTTCCTGCTTTGATTTATTAGTGGTTTATTTTCATCATGTGTTTCTGGTATGTTCTATTTTGCTTTGTCACTTTGTTTCTTTGCTACTTTTTTACTTTAGCCGTTGTCCTGTTCCATCCTTGTTTTAGCCAGTTTGTGTTTTCATTGTTTACCACTTGTTTATTTTGTTTTTATTTGTTATATTATCTGTTGTGCTTTAGTGTCAGGTTTTGTTGATCTCAGTCTCTGTTTTATTTTGTAATTTGTTTAACCACTCTGTTTTCTTAGTCAGTCCAGTTTAGTTTTATCTTTGTCTTCTTTCAGTTCTCATGTTCATGTCTGGTTTGCTATTGTGTTATATTCTGCCCCTGATTCCCATTTTAGCTCTGTTCTGCTTTTGCCATTTGTTTACACTCTGCACCTCCCATCAAGTCTTTGCTCCTTGTCTCATGCCCAGTTATGTCTGCTTTGTTTCCATTTACTCACGCTCTTGCACCTGTTCCATTGTCTTTGTCTGTTACATCACGCCACTGTGCTCACTCCCTTTAGTCACACTCTTGACTCCTGTTCACACATCTTTGTTGTTTCTTCTCTCCACCTTGTGCTCTCTTCCCTCACTGTTTTGCACAACATTGTGTCTTTGTTCATGAGAATCTTCCCTCCACACCTGCACCTTGTTTCCTAATTAGTCTGCACATGCACATTGTTCACAGCACCTGTTACTTAAGCCCTTAGAGTCTCACAGCACACTGCCAGATTGTTGTCTTGTACACTTTCCAGCGCCCATCACAGTCCTGTTTTTTGTCTTGCCGTGTACTGAACTTTGCTCTGTTACCTCGACCATGCTTTTTGCCTCATCCCAGATGTCGGTGTTTGCTCGTGCCTCTGACCCCTGCTTGTTTTTGACTGCGCCTCAGCCTGATCCTGTTTGTACCTCTGCCACGCTGACTGACCAAATGTGTACCGAACCCTTGCCTGAAATAAAGACCACGTTTTCTCTTTCACCTAAGTCAAGACTGGGAGTCTGTATTGCGGGTCCAGCCACCCCGGGTGACGGGCTCCCGCCAAGCCCGGCGCCAGAAAAAAAATATTAAGGGGGCGATGAGTTTATCACAGGGGGCAGGGTCGCCCCCCCCCAAAAAAAATGCGCACCGGAGGAGACGTGCCTGAGCGTGCGTAATGAATTGGGTGCACTCCTGGAAAGCTCATGTATTTAGGCTACACCGTTGTAAGAGACTGACTGAGTAAGATTAAAGAGTGATGACAGTATCTTTTTTTTATTATTATTTGAACGTATAGACCCTCGGTCAAGTGATCTGCATACCACAAAACCAAACCAACAACTGATCTGAGAAACGACACGAGACAGTAGATTAACCCCACATACAGCCCTCCATCACAGGTGCAAACACAGCGCAACTGGGCATGTGCGCCACTCCATGGCACAGAGCCCAACTACGCATGCAGTCACAAAGTTCTTCTGAAAAACTGGAGCGATCTGAATTCGGTTGGATGAATATGGGTGTGTGTGGAGACAATTCACCTCGTTCACAACGTGACAGAACTTAACGATGCGCTGTTACGTGCAATAGCGTGCAACAATGCGGAACACTATTCTTGACCGTGCGTAATTGTTCCTGATAATTCTCTAGCAACACGTGCCATTAATCGTAACGTGTGGTAACAGGTTGCAGCAGTTCCTGAGGGCACCTGACAACTGAGAATTGTGTTGTTGCACGCTATTGCTGCATGCGTAGTTGGGCTCTGTGCCATGGAGTGGTGCAGAGAGGAGGAAGAGGACAGAGCCAGATGTGTGGCTTCATGCGGGTCTCATCTCGCGCATTTTCCCAAACATCAGGCACATGCAGCAGGTGGAACAGGAGCGTGCTGAAGAGCACTGAATTTAGACTTTTAGCTGACTTGGTGTCAACAGTCAAACTGAATGTTGTGCAGCAGGGTTTAATTGTGCACGCGCTTCTTCCTCCGCCAGACTGGAGGAGGTGCAGAGATGTCTGGCTGCACGTAAGTCTCCTCTCGCTCCTCTGGTTCAGACTCGTTCTCCCGCTCATCGGTTACAACAGCAGGTGGAACACCTGCAGGAGCGTCCTGAGGAGCTTCAGCAGGAACCATGGAACGACACTTGGAGCCGAGTTTAATTGTGCGCACGTGACAGAAAACTGATTCGTCGTGGCACGCAGTGAAATGTGACGCCGTGTTACAAGTCGTGTCAAAACTTGACAGTTTCCGTGTCACTTCGTAATAACGCGTGACAGTTTGGGCTCCAAGGACCATCACAGCAACCACTACGAATTGTTGTCACGTTCTATTAAGGATCACTACTCATCAAGACGGATCAATACGCTCAGTTGCGACCTCCACGACGTGAGACGAAATGAGGGTGGTGTGTGACATTCGTGGAAGATTTTTTGACAGGCAAAAACATGCTCCACGAATATCAATAATATCATGCACCAACGCGCACTATTAAGAAACCTATTCAGATGCGTTAAGTCAAATTAAGAATGCCAGGAATGTATCACGAATGACAGAAAAATGACATTCGTAACGTGTCTTGGTTATGTGTAAACGCAGCATTAACACCCTCCCCAAGTGAGTCGTGCTGCATGATCTGCCTTTTGCTTGGTGGACTTGATGAATCCCAGGAACTCCAGCTCTGACACTGCTTGAATAAATCGAGCATGCTTTAATTCGTCCACCTTGCCATAATCGCTGGACTCAGGATCCTTGCCCTCTGCCGCACTGACAAGCGCAACCCTCAACCTATCAAATTGCTTGAACAGACACACGCCATATCCGTTTGTTTTCAAATTCATTACTTTAGTTAATTAATTTGGTTTATTTGTTAAATACGTGATATTATTGAATAACTAATATTTTGCTATACTTTCCAGTATTTCTTTTTCGTTTATTTTTATTTTTGATAACTCTCACATCTGAGCGGGCGAGGTTGATGATGTGAGGGGGCGTCGCCCCCAAACGCCCCCTCGTGGTGCCGGGTCTGGCTCCTGCCCGTCCTGACAGTACAATCTGGCCAAGACATGGACTCCGCAGACTCCACTCCTGTCATGGAAACTGCTGCTGTACTCCCAGATATTGAGGTGATTAAGAGGATTTTTTCTGACCTCTCATTTTTTTTTGTCTGTTTTCGAGACTGTTATGCTCCAAGAGAAAAGTTTGATTATCTTGATCAGGCCTGGAATCTTGTGAATTCAAATCCCTGGCTATTTGACTATTTCCCAGAGCTTCTGAGCCTGGATGATGTTTTTGTGAACAAAAGCGACCAGAGTGGATGAAGCACCCGGAGGCTTTCCTGCCGTCTGAAGACGACGAGTCAGACTGGACAGATGTTGACGAGGAAGAAGATTCTGAGTCAGAGCAAGTAGCATTACAGAACACGGCTACATATTTATTTAAAATACATTACCTATTTTTTGAATTTCAGGACTGTCAAAGTCAGCAGAGTAAACGGCGGATTTTCTCGGCACTTGACCAGATTTTCCTAGCTGAGCCTGAATTGTTAACCACTTTCCCCAAACTGATTAACATAAAAGCGCAGTTTAAGCAGGGTTTGGTTCCACCTTGTATTGAGGACCCAATTGACTTTTTGTGTGAATCAGATAACACTGCCGCCTGCAGCGAAGAACCTCGCATAATCACGCTTTCTGATGCAGCCATCACCCCTCAGCATGCAGCAACACAGAAACCAGCTACTTACCTACTGCCTCCAGGTCCAGAAATGCAGCCACTGAGGCCAGTCTCGCTCCAGACCCCTCCCAAGCCTGCTCCACGGAGAAAACTAGTGATTTACACAGATCCGGATCCTGTAGAGCCGCTCGTCTCCGACGCAAGCACGTCAATGCGCCCAGCCCGGGAGGCTCCAGTCCCGGCACCACGCAGACTCCTTGCGCCCACTCCACCGACACATGCTTCAGCGATAGCTGCGTTGAGGACCACTAAGGCTCTGTTTTTGCCCGTCCACTCTGTTGGCCACATCCACTGGTCCTTCAGGACAGTCCTTGTCCGTGCCAGCGCCAGTAGAGCCTTCGGGAACATGCTTGTCACCTCCAGTGATCTTCTCCGCGAGGGCCTCAACACCTTCTCCTGTGGTGATCTCCAGTTCCTCGGCTGCACCCGCCAGCTCCGCCTCAGTGCACACAGCGGCAGCTACGCTGGTGGCGCCGCCCGGAACGGCATCGTTAACGTCACCTGGCTCGTTTCCGTCTGGGCGCACACCACGTCACTTTCATCCACCGAATCATCTGCAGCCTGCCCGGCCTCTTTGCTGCCTGAAGCCGCGTCTGCTTCCTCGAGCCTCATGGCAGCCTTGCCAGTGACGTCACTCAGATCAGCTGCTTCAACGACGCCGGCTGAGTTGATCCCGGCACGCTCCACGTCACCTGACACAGCTCTCTCTGCGGTATCACCTGATCCCGTCTTGGCGCACTCTACGTTCACGTCATCTTCATCATCTACTGAATCATCCACAGCCCGGTCTGCCTCTCTGTCACCTGCAGCTGAATCTGCTTCCGTGTGTGATGCGGTCGAACTGCTGGTGACGTTACGCAAAGCTGCCGCTTCTGTCACACCGGCCGTGTGTTTACCGGCCCGCTCCGCCTCTCCGTCACCTGCTGTCGACTCAGCTTCCATGTGCTCCACTGCAGATTCACCCTCGGTGGGCGCTGAAGAGGTTTTCACGCACCCGGCGACATGGCCGGCAGCGGCACACGCAGCCGATCAGGGCAGCTGGTCCAGAGGACCTCATTGGCGCTCCAGCGTTCACCTCAAGGTTGACCTCTGAGAATGAAAACTGTGGGATGGTTAGTGTCTTTTTGCTTTTCATCTGGTTAATGCTGATCTGTTTTCATGCCAGTGAATCTGTTTTAAATTACTTGAAGGCATCATGTCAAAATATGGTTATTTAGTGTGGCAATTGAACATCTGTTAAGGACGTTATGTCTGAAACTAAGCCGAGTTTCTTGCAAAATTGTTGAAAATATGTTAAATTTACCACATCGAGTTCTGAAATATGTCTCATACAAGCCACTGATGAAATTCATGATTTTCATATGTTTAATGCTGGGCTACATACTTATGTCAGTGTCTGATTCCCCCCGGAGAATGTCTGTAATTTTGGAGAATTTAAGTTCACTCACGCAGGTGCTGAGTCCTCGGATCACTTTATCTGGAGGAGTCAGCTGTTTTTTGGGTGATTTGAAGGAATGGTTTTTCAGTGGTAGCTCACTGTCAGGTGAGGTTTCTTTGCATTACCTGCGTTCCATGTCATGCAAATGGGTGCGATTCTTATTTAGTTTTTGCTTCATACCAATCTATACCTCCCATATACTTCCTGTGGCTTCTCACCTTGGTGCTATAGTAAAATTATGTACATCTCTGCTGAGTCCATACTCTTTTGATTGGCTTCAATGCAGACATTGGAAGTTGGACCATTTATACCATTTAACCTCTTATGGGGGTTATGGATTAGCCTGGGCTTTGCTTTTTCCCCTGTTTCACTGTTTCCTCCAGTTAAGGAGTATCTCCTTTAGGCGGTTGGTTCCCTTTATAGGGGGTCCCAAATGTTTTGACTGTCGTTCTAGCTTGACTGATGCCGCTGACTCCACCCCTAAGCCCAATGCCCCCATAGTCGGGTCCCTGATTCTATTATGCGCTGTGATAAACCACATGGTCGCCCCCCGGACCCTGTCTTAGGTCGGTCCCGTGACATTTTCATGCACCGGGTCCCATCGTATGGCCGACCTCCTGCTGCGGTTTTTCGCCCTGTTTTCCGCCCACTGGTTCCCTGGCCTGTTTTTGGTCGTGTTCTCGGTCTTCCTCGGGGTCTCCAGCCTTTTGGGCCTGGTGGAGTGCCCCCTGTCTCTGGGATCCCCCCGTCCTGGGTCCCCCGGCCTCCCGCCCATTGTCAGGTTGGGTCTGTGGTTCTCTGGGGACCGCCGGTGGCGGTCCGTTGGGGGGGAGGTACTATCATGACCGGCCCTGTTCCAGGCTTTGATCCCTTTTTTGCCCCTTTCTTTGCGGCATCTACTGTTCCTGCTTTGATTTATTAGTGGTTTATCTTCATCATGTGTTTCTGGTATGTTCTATTTTGCTTTGTCACTTTGTTTCTTTGCTACTTTTTTACTTTAGCCATTGTCCTGTTCCATCCTTGTTTTAGCCAGTTTGTGTTTTCATTGTTTACCACTTGTTTATTTTGTTCTTATTTGTTATATTATCTGTTGTGCTTTAGTGTCAGGTTTTGTTGATCTCAGTCTCTGTTTTATTTTGTAATTTGTTTAACCACTCTGTTTTCTTAGTCAGTTTAGTTTTATCTTTGTGTCTTCTTTCAGTTCTCATGTTCATGTCTGGTTTGCTATTGTATTATATTCCGCCCCTGATTCCCATTTTAGCTCTGTTTTGCTTTTGCCATTTGTTTACACTCTGCACCTCCCATCAAGTCTTTGCTCGTCTCATGCCCAGTTATTTATGTCTGCTTTGTTTCCATTTACTCACGCTCTTGCACCTGTTCCATTGTCTTTGTCTATTACATCACGCCACTGTGCTCACTCCCTTTAGTCACACTCTTGACTCCTGTTCACACGTTTGTCTTTTCTTCTCTCCACCTTGTGCTTTCTTCCCTCACTGTCTTGCACAACATTGTGTCTTTGTTCATGAGAATCTTCCCTCCACACCTGCACCTTGTTTCCTAATTAGTCTGCACATGCACATTGTTCACAGCACCTGTTACTTAAGCCCTTAGAGTCTCACAGCACACTGCCAGATTGTTGTCTTGTACACTTTCCAGCGCCCATCACAGTCCTGTTTTTTGTCTTGCCGTGTACTGAACTTTGCTCTGTTACCTCGACCATGCCTTTTGCCTCATCCCAGATGTCGGTGTTTGCTCGTACCTCTGACCCCTGCTTGTTTTTGACTGCGCCTCAGCCTGATCCTGTTTGTACCTCTGCCATGCTGACTGACCAAATGTGTACCGAACCCTTGCCTGAAATAAAGACCACGTTTTCTCTTTCACCTAAGTCAAGTCTGGGAGTCTGTATTGCGGGTCCAGCCACCCCGGGTGACGGGCTACCCCCCGTCCTGACATCTCCAAACTTGCTTTCCTCATCCCTTCACAAGATTCTCTCAGAAACGTTTGTGGATTTACCCATCTAAGTCCTACATGTGCAGAAACAATGCACAGAAAGTTCTACTTGTGTGGACATGATAGACTGAGTGACATGATCACCTGAGGAGGCAAGTTACGCCAGCCTGTACTGTTTAATGCACTCCTGTTTGTTAGGCTCATTATGCTTTTATTAGTAATATTTTCATTAAAAAGGTTTGAGGAGTTTGCATGTTCTCCCCATGTTTGTGTGGGTTCCCTCCTGGTGCTTCAGCTTCATCTGACCTCTAAAGGCATGCACATTAGGTGAGTTTTAAATGGCAAGATCATTGTAAGTGAGAGTGAGAATGTGATTGAGTTTGTCTGTTTGTGTGTCGGCTCGGTGTTTTCTTATTCTTGAGTTTCATTCAATATTCTCAGACTTCTGTTCAATTCACGGCAAATTCTTTGAAGGGGTTTATTACAGTGTGATCTAACTTAAGGATTAGGTGCTGCTTCTTTATGTGGTCCCAAAGGTCATGAGATCAATGAACATATTAACAATAAATTGGCAGACATTAGGCCTATTGATTAACAAGCAGAGGACACTGTGACTTAGTGGCAGCTGGCGAGTAGCCCAGTCTGAAAAGAATGGATCAAAGAGGAATTAGCAGGATATGTAGATGATCGGTAAATAAAACAAGGTTGGTTTGACCTCCAGCTGTCAATCAAATAACTTATTTATAACGTATGTTGTAACTTCATTCAAAAAATTATCAAGAACACAGAGAAACCTGTCAAAATTAAACAAATGGTAAATGGACTGTATATTAAAAGGGCCCTTAGTGATTTTCAAGTCAGGCTGGGGTTTGAACCAAGGATCTTCTGGTCTCAAGCCCAACGCTTAACCACTAGACCATCACCTCCCCTAAAGTCAGTTTTCATTATTAGAAGACGTCAACCAAAAATATCCCACACTGTCACACTCAAAAACCAACTCACTGGATTGGATTTCCATCTAATAAATACATATATATATAGTCCAAACTAAATTAAATTAAGTTATCTTGCATGCATGCACTTTATTTGAGTTGGGGCTACATGTATTTATTAGATGGAAATCCTCCTCATAACTGAATTGAGTTCTTCCAACAAGTCTTTTTTTTTTCGTGCACAGACACACATCAGAGACCAGCTGCTGAATATAAATGTGAAAGATAAACCTACAAAAGGATGAAAGAGTCCCAATAAATAGAGGTGGCTGGACCTGGACCCAAAAAGCTGTTATGATGTGCCTGTGGAGGATGTTGCATTTTATGTTCCAAACGTTCCCACTATTTGAGTCACACACTGGCCAAAATCTTGCTGAAGTGCTGAGACTAACTGTTGAATGTGAGCTTGGAACAGCAAATCAAAATATGGCAAAATGATATATTTAGTGTGACAGTGTTTAGCCAAAGTAGGGTTTTGTGGTTTGGCCAATTCAGGTGTTTTTGGGGTTTAGCAAAACTGTGGAAGCAAGTTCAGTCATTTGGTCGTCATGTTTATGGAACTGTTCACACATCCGGAGATTTCAGTTAAATAACTCTGACGGCTGCCATTCTGAGGTACGGCTGAGGTGCAAACTGTCTCACTCGTGATGCACGTTTTTAACATCACATTAAGTCATGGTGTGTCGTGCTGTGGTCACATATACAACCCCTGGCAAAAAGTATGGAATCACCGGCCTCGGAGGATGTTCATTCAGTTGTTTAATTTTGTAGAAAAAAAGCAGATCACAGACATGACACAAAACTAAAGTCATTTCAAATGGCAACTTTCTGGCTTTAAGAAACACTATAAGAAATGAAGAAAAAAAGATTGTGGCAGTCAGTAACAGTTACTTTTTTAGACCAAGCAGAGGAAAAAAATATGGACTCACTCAATTCTGAGGAATAAATTATGGAATCACCCTGTAAATTTCCATCCCCAAAACTAACACCTGCATCAAATCACATCTGCTCATTGACATTAACCCTATGTCATGAAATTGACCCTATGTGTCTTTTTGCAAGGAATGTTTTCACAGTTTTTGCTCTATGGCAAGATGCATTATGTTCTTAAAAAATGATTTCATCATCCTTAAACATCAGAAAAGTGCCCAAAATATCAACGTAAACTTGTGCATTTATTGATGATGTAATGACAGCCATCTCCCCAGTGCCTTTACATGACATGCAGCCCCATATCATCAATGACTGTGGAAATTTACATGTTGTCTTCAGGCAGTCATCTTTATAAATCTCATTGGAACGGCACCAAACAAAAGTTCCAGCATCATCACCTTGCCCAATGCAGATTCGAGATTCATCACTGAATATGACTTTCATCCAGTCATCCACAGTCCACGATTGCTTTTCCTTAGCCCATTGTAACCTTGTTTTTTTCTGTTTAGGTGTTAATGATGGCTTTCGTTTAGCTTTTCTGTATGTAAATCCCATTTCCTTTAGGCGGTTTCTTACAGTTCGGTCACAGACGTTGACTCCAGTTTCCTCCCATTCGTTCCTCATTTGTTTTGTTGTACATTTTTGATTTTTGAGACATATTGCTTTAAGTTTTCTGTCTTGATGTTTTGATGTCTTCCTTGGTCTACCAGTATGTTTGCCTTTAACAACCTTCCCATGTTGTTTGTATTTGGTCCAGAGTTTAGACACAGCTGACTGTGAACAACCAACATCTTTTGCAACATTGCGTGATGATTTACCCTCTTAAGAGTTTGATAATCCTCTCCTTTGTTTCAACTGACATCTCTCGTGTTGGAGCCATGATTCATGTCAGTCCACTTGGTGCAACAGCTCTCCAAGGTGTGATCACTCCTTTTTAGATGCAGACTAACAAGCAGATGTGATTTGATGCAGGTGTTAGTTTTGGGGATGAAAATTTACAGGGTGATTCCATAATTTATTCCTCAGAATTGAGTGAGTCCATATTTTTTTCCTCTGCTTGGTCTAAAAAAGTAACCGTTACTGACTGCCACAATCTTTTTTTCTTGATTTCTTATAGTGTTTTTTAAAGCCAGAAAGTTGCCATTTGAAATGACTTTAGTTTTGTGTCATGTCTGTGATGTGCTTTTTTTCTACAAAATTAAACAACTGAATGAACATCCTCCGAGGCCGGTGATTCCATAATTTTTGCCAGGGGTTGTAGACAGGCATAATAAAAACAGTTAAACAAAATACAGGGGCTTTTTTTTTAGGTAACCAAATGACGTGCAGAGAATCCCAGAGGGTCACTAATTCTAATTTAAGCTTGAAACTGTTTTGACTGTTTTCACTGCCGTTTGTCTGTTAGCAGGATAATGTTAAAAAGCATGGATTTCAATAACATTTAATGAGGAAATAATCACTTATTTCTGTGAAATAAGTGATTCTGTTTGAGAGATGATGCAGAATATATTCTGGCTGTGAGATCCAAAAGAATGTTTGACACATTGCAAAATTTAACTCAAAATGTTATTGAGAAGATGATGAAATATGGTGAGCAGATGAATAATGTCCAAGAAAATGAGAGATCTTATTTGGTATTTGATCCGTAACACATTCTGGATCCAGGAACCAGAAGAGGTTTTAAGTACTCAGGAACATTTAATTCAATGATGAAAATGCATGTGGGTGCACTGCTTTTCTCTTTCTGTTCTTTTGAAATCCTACAAGGCTTGATGCTAAATGCAAGTGAAAGTGGGTATTTTGGTGGTGAGCAATATGTGGCCTTGGCAGAGGTATGCGCTCTGTCAGTGCCTTCTAATGTTTTTCATGGTTTCTTTTCATTCTTTTTTTTTATAGAAAGTTGAGGCAGGGAGAGATCAGAGCTGGATTCAGGGGCAGATTGAAGGCATTTTTTTTTTAAATTATTTGTTTAGTTGTTTGCAAAATATTTTACTTAAAAACATAAGAACCATTTTTTTTTTAATACAATGTGGTGAAGGGGTGGAGCTCAGACAAAGAAAAGCCTGATTAAGTTGGATGATCCAGGAGTGGAATGAGATTTATGTATTTATTTTCATTCACATTGCAAGACATGATATTTTCTACAATTTGCCAACTTCTCATAAAAAAGAAAAATAATTAAATAAGATAAAAACATAATTGCATGGACTGCAATCATAGGTCTGCTGCATCTTGGCAGAGGAATGGATTCTATTACACACTGCTGTATTTATTTATTTATTTTTTATTTCAATCTACAATATAAAAGTGCTTTCTGACCAAAAAGGAAAAAAAAAAAAAAACACTCTTCAAAAGTCTGTCAGCACAAGAACAGTGAAAACCAGGTTTTGCATCTGTTACATGTAAAGAAGACCCTTAAGCTGCAGGTTGCCTCTCTGTGCCGCTGCACCATAAAGTTGTGACTGGTGGTGCCAAAGACCAAAGTTGCACTTTGCAGTACTGTAACTCCAATTTTTAAATAATTACATAGAATGTGGTAAATTAACTGCCAACCTGTCAACATTTTACAGCGCCTCCTATCACAGTACAGCACACAGACTCCAGCTACCTGTTTTAACCTTGAACTCTGTCTAAATGCACCCAAAAGGGCATGTATGGCTCCCCCCAACCCCCCTCTGGTTTGTGTTAATGTGGAGGCAGTTCACTAATTATTACAGACATTTGTAGCTGGCAGAGCCAAGAGCCTGCGGCCACGAAGGAATTCTGAACCAATAAATCCATTAAATCCCTCTCATTAGAGCATGAGCCTCATTCTGCCAGTAGGCGGGTGCTGCTTCGCACAAAGAGTGTCACCGTGCCCTGGCGTGCTCCCGCAGTCATTAAGCCTCTAATTGCTTCACTTTGTTGACAGCATCAACACAACCCCAGCATATCCACACACACACACACACACACACACACACACACACACACACACACACACACACACACACACACACACACACACACACACACACACACACACACACACACACACACACGCAAGGTTATAGCATTAATGCAGAAGCTGCCAAACAATCAAAGAACACTAGGTGAACTATGACTTGCACCCGGGCACGGTCAAACAGTCATCCAGTTAATACACGTGCTCTCGGTTGCTGCATAACCGTAATTTAAAACTTAAAAAACTACAATTTCAAACACAGAACAGATGACATATATATGTATATACACACATACACTGAACAAAAATATAAACACAGCACTTTTGTTTTTGCTCCCGTTTTCCATGAGCTGAACTCAATCTAAAACATTTTCTATATACACAAAGAACTATTTTCTCTCAAATATTGTTCACAAATCTGTCTAAATCTGTTACTGAGCACTTCTCCTTTGCAGAGATAATTCATCCCACCTCACAGGCGTGGCATATAAAGATGCTGATTAGACAGCATGATTATTGCACAGGTGTGCCTTAGGCTGGCCACAATAAAAGGCCACTCTAAAATGTGCAGTTTGGTTTTCTGACGCCCTCAATAAAGCAAGTCAGTATCTAGTGTGACCACCATTTGCCTCATGCAGTGCAATGCATCTCCTTTGCATAAAGTTGATCAGCAGCCAGACACCATTGAATGTGAGAATTTGCCCACTCAAGCCGTTTATGACGATGAACTGCAGTCAGGTCGAGACCCAGATGAGGATGATGAGAAAGCGGAGACAGTTTGTGCAGAAATTCTTTGGTTCTGCAAACCGACTGTTACAGCAGCTGTCCAGGTGGCTGGTCTCAGATGATCTTGGAGGTGAACATGTTGGATGTGGGGGTCCTGGGCTGGTGTGGCTAAGCGTGGTCTGCAGTTGTGAGGCTGGTTGGATGTACTGGCAAATTCTTTAAAATGCTTTTGAGACGGCTTATGGTAGAGAAATGAACATTCAATTCACAGGCAACAGCTCTGGTGGACATTCCTGCTGTCAGCATGCCAATTTCACGCTCCCTCAAAATTTGCGACATCTGTGGCACTGTGCTGTGTGATAAAACTGCACATATTTTTATTTGAAAAAAATACCAATAAAACTGTACATACATTAGACAAGCAGAGCAAAGCTTATAAATTTTCACTCAAATGAAACAATTATATCCCCAAATCCACCCACCCACCCAAGGTATCACTTTGAAGAATATAATTTGAGTTATACAGTTCACCAAATATAAAATATTAATAATAATAATTATAAGACCAGTAATAATCATGACAAAAACAAATACAAAAAGAAGAAAGGAAGAAAAGAAAAAAAGGGGGGATTAGTAATCAAACAGTAATCACTCATCAAGGGGTATTTGTAGTTCTCCAAATAGTTAAAAAATGGAGTCCAAACCTTAAAGAATTTCTGTCCAGAACTCTTTAAAGTAAACCTTATTTTTCTAGTTTCAAGAAATACATTGTCTCTCTAATCCATCTTGTAAAACTAGGTGGTGATTGCTGTTTCCAATCAAACAGGATGCATCTTCTTGCAAGGAGGGTGGTGAAAGCAATCACATCACATGTATGAAGTGATACATGGCAGGTAGATGGAATAACTCCATATATAGCACAGAGGATTAGGGCAAATCTTTTAAAAATGCATATTTTAGACTGGCCTTTTATTGTGGCCAGCCTAAGGCACACCTGTGCAATAATCATGCTATCTAATTTGCATCTTGTTATGTCACAACAGTGAGTTGGGATGGATTATCTTGGCAAAGGAGAAGTGCTCACTAATACAGATTTAGACAGATAATAAGAACAATATCTAAGAGAAATGTGGCCCGTGAAAGGGAAGTTTGGGGTCCCATATGGAGCTGTTGCTTCCCAACCGGATCCGGGATAAGTGGTTGAAGATGAGTGATGAGTGAGTATCCCAGTCCAGTTCACATTGGCAGCAGATCAAGCAGCTTAATAGCTCACTTCCCTATTCTCAGTCAAGTCCTCTAATTCTTGATGGGGATCCTGAAGCGTTCTCAAGACAGCTGGGAGCTCCAACCCCTGTAGTGTGTCCTGGGTCTCCCCCTGAGCCTCAACCTAGTTGGATGTCCCTGGAAGTCCTCCCTAGGGAAACAGACAACCAGGAAGCATCCTCACCAGATGTCTGACCCACCTCAGTTGGTTCCTTTCGATGTGAAGGAACAGGTGCTCTACTTCAAGTCCCTCCCAGATTTTCCAGGTTCTCGTCATGTCCCTGAGTGTAAACCCAGATACCTGATGGAGGAATCTCATTTACGCAGAGTGCATCCTTCACACTGTTCTTTCGGTCATGAGATCTACAAAAAGCACAACCTGCTTATTTGATCCCATACCAACAAAACTGTTTAAGGATCTGTGGCCCATTCTTGGGCCTACTGTGCTGGAAATTGTTAATCTGTCATTAACTTCTGGATCTGTTCCTAAATGTTTTAAATCTGCAGCAATTAAACCATTACTTAAGAAATCTAATCTTGACCCCAGTGTATTGAAAAATTATCGACTGATATCAAATCATTTTGTTCCAAAATTTTGGAAAAAGTGGTTTTATGGCAGCTCGTGGACCACCTCACTGAGAATGATCTTTCTGAGCCACTGCAGTCTGCGTTTAGAAAATATCACTCCACAGAGACGGCTCTCACTAAAGTAGTGAATGACCACTACAGTTCTGGTGCTGTTAGGTCGTTCTCAGTGTGTTTTGTATAATAACACTACTTCTAACCTTAGTGACATGAGATTCGGGGTTCCACAGGATTACGTTTTAGGCCCCCTGTTTTTCTCCCTCTATGTCACACCCCTTGGGCATATACTGTGGCATTTTGGGATTGCTTTTCATTGTTACTCAGATGTACATGCCGATAACTGCGGGAAATCTCATTCCCATAAAATCCCTGTAGGACTGTCTTCTATCAGTGAGAAGCTGGATGTCTAGTAACTTCCTACTTTTAAACTCTGATAAGACTGTTGTGATTTGGCGCGTTATAAGCTGATTAAATTAAAGTCATTACTCAAAGTTCATGACCATAGGTGAGGGTAGGAGCACAAATTGACTGGTAAATCAAAAGCCTCTCCTTCTGGCTCAACTGTCTTCACGCATAAGGGTCAGGGATAACATCCACAGGACCTCAGACACAGACACAAGATGTTATCAGTTTGTCAAACTCACACTATGGTTATTATTATTAATATTATTATTACTAAATACTGTCTACAATAAAATGTTGAATTAATCTGTCTAATCAGATGCATTTAAGCTGATAACAGCATGTGATATGCTATTATGTACTAATGCCAAACTTCAAACTTCTGAGAATATTTTCTATCTAAACAAAATTAAGTATTTAGTTTAGATGCGTTGGGTCAGTTAGAGGACACATGTGGCAGCACTGTTTAAATGCTGTAGTAATGCAGCTCTACAATATTCTATTTCAACTTAAATAAGCACAAGTGCTATAAAAAGATTATAACAGTACTGAAATTGTGGTATTATGTAACATGTAAAACAAAAACGTGTAGGGAAGCTTATTTATTTTATGACCTTTGCAACAAGTATGTTTTTGCTCATTTTTATTGTAACTTTTTTAAAGTTATCTCCACCATGACATATTCACTGTTCAAGCACAAAATGTACAAAATATTGGACTAACAAAGCACATTCCCCCCCAGTGTGGAGTAGTATTATATTCTGTGGCCTTTTATTATTATTTGCAATGGGATAAGTACCAAACCAATTGAGACACATTCAGATGTCTTTACAAGTGGCGCTGAGAACCCTAGTGGGGTCTGCTGCAGGGCAAAGCTATTTTACAGTATCGTTCTATTTCCTATAATATAATATGACATGTTCTTATTTTTTTTATAGTTCAACTGGAAAGCAAGTGAAAGATGAAGCTAAACGCAACAACAATTTTGCCATTAAATTTACTGCTGTTCAAAAATATCCAACAGGAGTTTTTTTATTTTTTTTATTTTTTTAGCAATATGCCAAATGTGACACAGGTCCATAAATCACTGCGACATTTTCAACTGTGTCAGCTGAATGGTGTTTTCACACCGTTCTCTGCACTGCCTTTCAACAAATGATATGTCTGCACAAGAACGAGTGAAGACATCCGAGACATGCAACAAAGCATATTGGGATTTTTATTTATTTTTTTAAGCAAATGAGAGCGACAACGGTAGAGATGAAGCTACAAGGAAAGCAAAAGGAGGTGAAGGAGAGGACAGCAGGCACTCATCAGGAGGAGAGTTGCGAAGGGGAGCAGAGGCCACAGCTTGGAGTGTGGGCCCTTGTGTAAATGGAGATGTACTAAACTTTGCTAACCTGGATCACCCAAGATAAAATATTTATATATGCTATTGTGTGACGGCATGCCAGGCTGAGGATAGCCTTAATCTGTTTTTCTCCAGGGTAAATTCATTCCCTCCCCGTCATCAGTGGAGTGAACCCAGAGTGATTACAGCCTGATCTCCCACTGGCCCCTGCTGCAACAAGCACTTGAGAGATTTTAATGGTCAAAGTCCACCTTACAATTATACTTCATCTGCTCCATACATTTCCATAGATTAAAGGTGAAGGAGAAACACTCGAGAGAGATGAACGCTGATTCTCATTGTCTCCTCTCCTTTTTCAGTTCTTCCCTTTTCTGCTCTTCCCTCATCAATCTGTTATTGTCAGTGTGTTTACCTCAGCATGAAGCCAGTTATTAATTCTGTAGAACTCAGTCATCCCCACTATTAAAGCAATCAAGTTGACAAGTTTGGACACTCAGCTGTTTAGCACACAAATAATGTTTCTGAGTGCTCTGCCTGGTTGAATGGAACATTCTATCTTTTAACTCAGGAAAATATGCTTTCCATTGCAAAAATGGAAAATATTCATTATTTGTTTTATATGACACCTAAATAAATTGGCGTCATTGATAGCTTACTTAAAATTAGATAGGAGTTTCTTCTAGGAACAGGAAGGTGACAGGAACATGGCACAGACAGTGGTGTGTCAGCAGCTTGCTAACCAAGCGAAGTGAACTTCTGTGCAGACATACAGCTGAGATCAGTGCGAGCTGCTGGGGACTGAAGCTGAGTGTGCAGAAGCACATGTCTGCATTCCTCAATCTAGGGAAAACTTGTCTAGTTCTTCATCTGACAGTGCTTCTATGGCCACCAAAGATGTCCCAGAGAAGACAGCAAAATCAGCTGATGGTGTCCTGGACCTAGTTTCTTTGTATAATGGAAGCATATTTGGACAAGATAGTGGAGTCATTCAGTGGAGCAAAACGTATGGAATCAAAATGCACAAAAAAAAAAATTCCTTCAGTCACACAGTGAACTATTTTTCTGTACAATGGGACAAATAATCAATGCCATGTGTACAATCCACCAATCAAATGACAAAGACCTATTTTGGTATTATATAACCATATACTATGCTATGATACTCTCAATGTGGATTAATATATACTATCAACAACACTCAAATCTGTACTTGGACAGTAAAAGGCCTGTACAGGGAGAAATCCCTGTGACAGGGATTCAGGCAAGCTAATTCTTTGTGATTCATTCATTCATTTTCGATACCCACTTACTTACCCGCCACAAGGGGGCTGAAGCCTATCCCAGCAGTCATAGGGTATGAGGCGGGGTACACCTGGATAGGACACCAGTCTGTCGCACAAGTCTGTCCATTGCACAAATGGAAAATGTTCATTATTTGTTTTATATGACATCTCATTAGAGCCGCAGCATTTGATATTTTGCTTAAAATCAGACAGGTGTTTTTTTTCGGAGGAGAAAAGGGAATTCCATTGGGACCCAGCAATTCACTATGTCCTGTACGACTCCCTGACACACCACTGACTTTGGCAGCAGTAAGAGCCGCTATGGTCATGACCTTAGCGCTGTGTGTGGAGTACATGTCTGACTTCTTCAATCCAGTGAAATACTATGACAAGAACTTGTCCAATTCATCATCTAGCATGGCTTCAACAGCTGTTTAAGATGTCACTGCAAACACTGCGGCTACTGGATTTAGTTTCCTCATGTCATGGAAGCATTTGTACAAGAACTGAATGGAGCTGTGCAATAGTGCAAAACGGATGGGGGGAAAAATGTATGGATAGCACCAAAAACACATGCTGGTGATGTCACGTAGGAGATGGGACAAATAATGAAACTCATATGAAGCAGAATCCACCAATCAAATGACATGGCTGTATTTAGGGTTCATAATACACAAATAATGAATGTGTAGTACAATGATACATGGAACAAAATTGCAAATGGAACAAATGAGCAATTTCAAGTGACATACAAACCACCATTCAAATGACAAGGATCTATTTAAGTGTCATATAATAGTTTTTAATAGTAACCATAGGAGTGTCTGTAACCACTCCTTGAAATAGCCACTCAAAATGAGTTTGACCTTTAAAAGGTTATCCAAGTTGAAAGATTGTGTTACCAATAATAAGGTGATGTGTGGCTTCCTATTAGTGTCTCATAGTGACCATAGGTGCACTAATTTCTTTCAAAAGTCATTCTAAATATTGGGATAAATTTTGACCTCGGCTTTTATCCAAATTTTGTCCAAACGCGGTGTCGATCTGCAAAATAGCTGACCTCAAGGGACTTGCAGGCTGGATCTTGTGGTGACCATCGACTTTGTTACTGTGGTGAGGAGGTTGGGGAATATCAGGGGATGCTTGTGTCTTTGCCTGCCTGCGAGAAAAATAAAAAAAAAAGGCCAAGAGAACAGAGATAAAGCAACATCTGTCCATGCTAACTGTATGTCATCAGAGGGCATGCAGTGTGAACAATATTTGCAGCCCAGCACTGATTGTCATGCTATTACAGGCAAATAGCAACACTTGTTCGGCAATCAAAGGGGCATAATCATGTGCGACATACAGTGATGGAGAGAGTGCAATAAAGGAAAGTCGAGATGATGAAGGTAGACTCTTTGTCTCCCCTGTCAGAAGAATGGGAGATGATAAAAAAAAGAGACAGAAGCCACTCAAAGTTCAAGGCAGAGGTACCCTTTCATCTTCTCAAAGACAATCATGTTGGAGTCTATGTGAACATTAGTTCAAACTGCCAATCTTTGTCAACTCAAGAAGGAGGAAAAGGATGGAGACATGAAGCCCTGTACAGTACAATGCATTACACTTTTACTACGGTTCTAGTTTTAAATAAATAAAAAAAATAAATAAATAAAAACACCAAAATGCAGCAATCAGCTTGTATAAATTTGTTGGAATCATTCTGTACTTTAAGAGAAATGGTGGTGGAGAGTTCAGGGCCGACAGGGGCACATTTCACACAGTCTGTGTATTTTAGTCATAGGTATCACATGAAGTACCTCCAGCTGCACATATAACTCTTGTGTACATATCACGTATCATAAGTCAAGATCAGTAAAGTAATCCCTACTCTTGCACCCTCACCTCACAGGGAGAGAGAAAACATCCAGTGATTATTTAGCAAGATGGATTGGTCCCACTGCCCATCAGTCATTCACGCTGTCAGTGTGTCATCACTGTTCTGTCTCGCAGTTTTTACACTCATGTCCATAAGTATTTGGGCAGACCTTTTTTTTTTATTTTGTAGCCTCTGTATACCAACGCAGTGGAGCTAAAATTAAACAACCACAATGTGCTTGCAGTGTCGACTTTCAGCTCTAATTCAACTTCTCACATTAAATATTGAGGAATTATTGCCATTTTTATCCACAGTCCCTCAGTTTTGACTGTCAGTAAATAACTGGGCAGAGTTAATATAAGGATTATTGTGAATACATACCATCACTTTTACAGCCACTTCTCTTTAGCCATGTCACGGGATGATACATTATCATTCCCAAGTCACTGAGTATGTCTTGGATGTCATTTTTGGTACAGTACTGCATAGTAAATCAGTCTGGAGGAGACAATTTTCAAAAACCAAGTGATTGCGCCTTGATAGAGACTCGTGAGGGAAGCCACCAACACACCTATGTCAACTCTGAAGGAGTTATAGACCTCTGTGGCTGTGACTGGCCAATTTTTAGTCTGTCGCATCACCAGTCACAGCGTCACGGTGAAGTAGAAAGGAGAAGGATTTTCATATAACAAAACAGATCAAATCTAAACTCAATTCTTGTATATACACCTTCTGACAAACCACAGCTGAATGTTCATATGTTCTTATTAAGAAAAGTTCTTCTCCATTCCACTCTTCTATAAAGCTGGTGGTGCAAGAGGCAAAAGTTACACTATGCACATTTTGTCATCACATCCTCCAATACCTAACTCCTCTGGAGTTGTTGTGGGTGTCTTGTGGCTTCCCTCACTAAGTCTCCTTCTCGCACAGTCACAGTCAGAGAACTGCCTACTCTAGACAGATTTACAATACCATACTATATGATGACAGTGAAGTTCAAGACATAATCACTGACTTGGAAATGTTCATGTGTCCATTCTGTTTGAATCTGTCAGACTGGAAAATCATTGAGGTTCCTTGGACAAAGTTCTAAATCTACAAGTTGGTCTTGGTGAGCACCTTGAATAGCAGCACAGTGACACTGGTGTGTGTGTGTGTGCGCATGCGTGATAGAGAGTCCATTTACCATCCCATTTTCTATGACGTCAAACTGGCTATGAAAGATGATTTTTAATTCATAAAAATCCTTGTTTACTGTCAAAATCCCGGTAATGTGTATAAAAATGGTTGTTGCGATTCGTAAATGGTTAATGTGATATTTTTGTTAAACCTCTTGAATTTAAGCTGAAAGTTGAAAATACAATACATCCTTTAATTTCAACTCCATTGAGGAAAATGCCCAAACTGCAGCTGTCCCAAGAATTATGGACCTGACTATATATGCATTTCCTCAGCAGTGGCATGTACCGAATCCAAAAGTGAAACTGGTTCATAATCATCATATCCTGAAATCACCCTGTTCAGCTCACAGAAACACTGTGTTCCTGTCTTCCTCGTCTCACTGTTAGCCTGTTCATTCACTCATTCATCACCTTTCTGTCAATTTGGAGAAGAAGACTTGTTTTGGGAGTTGGCCATTAGGCATCCTTTGAATATGGCCAAGGTTCTGCATCTTCTCCTCTGAGGGGATACTGGATCTTGTGAGCACTTCCGTGTTTGAGATACAATTTCCCATGTGATTCCCAGGATGAATATCAGTTTTTAATTGTAGAAAACATCCAAGTCTTCAAATCTGGTTTTTGTAGAAGGTTCAGGCCTCACAGTAGGGTTGAGAGGACCACTGCTCTGTGACCCATGATCTTGGTAGATGTCACAACTGAAAATCACACTGTGACTAAACTGACCACAGGTCATAACGGGCACCTTTCAAATCAGTTTGTGGGGGCAGGTTAGAGGTTACAGGATTCTTCAAGGATGTTCCCAATATACTGAAATGAAGAGACACATTCCACTGCTTCTCCATGAATGAGAATTCCGAGTGTGATTTTTGGAAAATTTGGAGGGAAGAATGCCAGTGTTCTGGTTTTCATGATGTTAAGAGAAAAAACAAACACTGTGTATGCTTGCATGAAAGAATCCATGATGATTTGGAGACCTTCAGGCATGGTAGCAGGGGCAGTGTTGTCATTAACATATTGGAACTCCACAATGGTGGTTGTGGATGTCTTATCCACAAGTAGAGTTGAGATGTTGGAGGTTGACCAAGCTGCCATCAAATTAATCCTGTAACTCATAACTTTGTCTTTGTGAGGGCGGTCAAGAAAGCAGTAAGGTACACTTCTACACCCACTTTGTCCTGTTAAGGATCACAATGGGGCTGGAGATTACCCCAGTGGCAATGGTAGCCTCTATGGAGGCTAATTTTGACATTGAAAAGAAACAACAAAGATCTTTTTTAAAGCATTTTAGCCATCATCCTGTTTGATCTTACAGCCAGACACCCGGCTAATGAGATTATCCGTCAGAGTCAAATCAGCCAGTGAAGCCGGCAGTCAGCCAAGTACAAAACTGTTCTTGTCACACAGTCCAATAACACACACATTACACCCATACAGTGGAGCAGCAGCAGTCTAATGAAGGTAACCTAAGCCCTCTGTTAAACAAACAGGCCAACGCTGTGAAGAAATCCTCAGACTTTTTTCCTCTCTCCTTAAAACCACCTGGACTTACAATCAGAGTTCAGCCTGATGGCTCCTTCCCAGTTCTTTCATCAGTTATACTTATTACTGTTATGCATATTTTCACAAACATTCAACAGCACTGACAATGGCTTTAACCGTCAGTGAGGAAGTGGATTAGTGATCTAACATCCTTCAGGGTAACAATACGTAAAACAAACACTGCCTGACAAAAAGATTCCAGATATATTGCATGCAGTTTTAGTTTTCATTTTTCATCTGACACTGTCACAATGCTGGACTTTACGATTACCTAAATTTCAACAAATTTTCAATTAATTTCCAATTTTCATTACTGTTTTTCCCCCGGCGTTTCTTGAATTTAACATTTATTTCACCAGGTTAGCCCCACTGAAAGCAAGACCTCTTTTGCAAGGTAGACTCTGGACAATTATGAAGTTTTCAATTCACCTAACCAGTTTGCCAACAAATGGGTGAGAAAATCCTTGAAATGTTTAACAGCAATGTTCATCAAAGAATGATTGGAAGAGATTTGCATATTTCTGCCTGTACAGTGCATAATATCAACAAAGGATTTAAAGGATCTGAAGGAATTCCAGTGCATAAAAAGGGCAAGGGAGCAAGCCTACGCCAAACGCTCGTGATCTGTGATCCCTCAGACGGCACTGCATCAACAACTGTCATTCATCATAGCTGATATAACCACATAGCCAAGGGATTACATTTTGAAACCTTTGTCAAGCACTACAATACAGAATTACATTGACAATTGCTATTTAAAACTTTACTGTATAAAAAAGTCTCACATTAACCCTCTGGGGTCAGAGGGCATTTTTTGGACAGTTCACTCGCCTGGCATAAATGTTTTATTATTGCTGTCCCTGCATCCCACAATCAAGTTTTATGTTTCTTTTCAGGACAACCTGTGCTTTCATAATATATATGCTTTTGTTGTGTTTTATAAGTGTAATAAAGGTTTACAATCAAAAATAGGCAAGAAAAAAATAAAGCAAAAATAATTTTCCACACACATTTATTCAAAACACACAGCAAACTATAATAAACAACTGTTTTGACACTTTATAAAGGTAATTTGAGGTCTTGTGTGAAAGACTGTACAACAAAAAAGTTCAAACAATAAACACTAATGCACATTTTCAACAATATATACAAAATGGTCTATGCATTTTGTTGTCCATTGATATGGTAAACAGTGCTGATATGGTAAACATTCACATGCAAACTAGTGGAGCAATCCTGATAGTTACACACTCTTTGTTTGAGCACGTGAGACTGTCATCAGAGGCTCTCCATCTGCTCCTGCTTTCACTGATCGCTGTGCGTAATGGCGCAGGGTGCACTGAGTATGTACTAATAGTATGTACTCATTGGAGCACCCAGGGGGCTATTCAAACGGGCCAACTAGTAACACATCACTCCTGAAAACGATCTTTGGCTTTTCACATGAGATAAATCTGCCCTATGATTGGATTTTGGAAAACCATGTGACGGTGAACCAGTTCCGATTGTACACTCACACTGCGCACATCATCACACAGCTTCTATGAGGAGTACAAAGATGGCCGATGGCTGGCTTGAAAGTCCGCGGAGTTAACTTTTCAGCAAAAAAAAAAAAGCAAGTTTCTATCTCATATCATTAAAAAGTTATTTATAATTTAGTAAAGCTTGGTCTTAGCCGTCGTATAGGACGGCGTCGGCCCAGAGAAGCTGCATTGACTTCTCTGGGCTCAGAGTCATCTGGATTGGATCATCACATAGTGCACTTGTTTTGATGTTGGACAAATCAATATTCCAGATCTATTTTTGGAAGAAATGGACGCTGCGTGCTCTTGGCCAAGGATGCAAAGGACCATCCAGACTAAAAGACAGGGCATGGGGTTGTGTCAGTGTCCTTGGAAAACAGTGGTGGGCACAGTTCCGGATTATCTTTTTAGATAACTTTAAAAACCATTATCGGACTAATTGTCTTGCAATAAATTTTTGTCTGATAATTTTTAGACCGATAACGTGGTAAATAAAGCTGAGCAGCTACAAACATTTATAGAATTTAAAATCAATTGAGCATCTACCTGTTACATGTTTCGTAGCAGATGTGTAGTTCTACCTTCTGCAAAACAGAGGGGAGCTGCTTCTAAAAGAAACCACTCCGTCCTATGCAGGCAAAGGAGAACTGGTCACCAAAAAAACAAAAAACAAAAAAAAAAAACTAATTTCTTTTAACGCCATACTGATACATAGGCAATATCACTCAAGTCATCCAGAGGCATACATTTTTAACTTATGGTTCAAATTTTAACCAAACTAGTTTTGGACAAGTTATTTAAATTAACGTCACATCTGAAGTTTTATAAAGTGAAAATATCAGATATATGTTTTAGCTTTAAAGTAATGCGCTAAACTTTAAGGTTTTAGGGTGGATATGCTGTGTCTAGGAGCATTATGGGTATCTCAGTATGTTCATGACAGGAGAAATGCATTTCAGACACTGATCAGGCTCCACGGACAACAACATTAAACTCTAGTGCCTAAAACTCTCGTGAATATATTCTCTGGGTTTATAGACGTTATTGTGTTTGCATTTATTAAATTGCAGATACGGATTATCTGGAATTTTGTTTTGGAAAGTTTTTACGGTCTCTATTGCAATCTACTGGCCAGTAGTGTTCATGGCAGTATTCAAACTGAAGCTGGGCTAATATTTTCAATCACTGTACTCAGTTCCAGCTCAAACTGTACCACAGAACCGAACGGTGTAAAAGTTCAGAGCGCACTATTTATGTTATCACACACATTGTACGTTCAAAAACCACACATCGGACTCATGTTTCCAGAAGCAAAATGTAAACAGAAGCTTTTTTTTCCCAAACTTAATTTACATTTCTTATTTTTTACAAAAACTCTCAATGGGAGACATCAAAGTTTAAAAAAAATAAAAATACAAGACAGGTCTGTGGTGTTTGCACATACACAGTGCGAGAGGTTGGATGCTTGTAGCTCTTCAGCAGCGGGATACCCTCACGAAGGCCGACCAGAATATCAAACAGGTTTGATTTTCATCTGACCATATGATCGCCGATCAGGAGGTGGTCGTGAGATGTTATACGCAGCTTGTTACTCCATGTATACTAAACAATGCAGGATGCACAATTAACCTGAAACTCAGTGTGATCCAAAAAATCTCTCGCACGAATTAAAAATCTGCTGAAAAAGGGCCAAAACTCGCACAGTGTAAACCCAGCTTAAGTACTGAATGTCTGGCACCAGTAGATCATGGCAGTGTTCTATTTATTTTTGACATCGGTTATATCAGACGGTTATCTAATTACAACTTGGCTTTTTTTTTTTTTTTGAAAATGCCTGTTTTTACAAATAAAAAATGGAATATTTTACAAAAGCACATTTATCTGTAAACACCAAGACACGACACACATCACATTAACGTGTTGGTTTACATAATGAATGACTCAACCAAATAAGTGTTAGCGGAGGCACACTTTTACCCAGAATCCGTTGCGATCTGTCTGTGTTTGTTACAAAACTTCAGAATTAGTGCATTATTCAACATTAAAAGATATGTTATATTTTAACTTTGTATAAATGACAGAACTGACATTAATGGAGTTATTCTATCAGTATTCATTTTATTTATACACCAAACCATAACTCAGCATTGCTTTATTTTCCAAGACCTCGGCCTGATGGCAGTGTTGTGATTGAGTAGAGAGTTGAGCTTTGTGGCTCCTCTCAGCTTGCTTCTGTGCTGGAAGCTATGTAGTAAACAGGAGCTTCCAGCAGGGGATAAGATGTTCAAAGATAGAAGTGCTGGCTCATTGTTTGGGTGTGTTGTCGCTTTTGATACTACCAGAAGCGATCATGGTGTTAAAACTCAAAATCAGCTTGTTAGTACAACCCCTGGTAAAAATTATGGAATCACCAGCCTCGGAGGATGTTCATTCAGTTGTTTAATTTTGTAGAAAAAAAGCAGATCACAGACAAGACACAAAGCTAAAGTCATTTCAAATGGCAACTTTCTGGCTTTAAGAAACACTATAAGAAATCAAGAAAAAAAATTGTGGCAGTCAGTAACGGTTACTTTTTTAGACCAAGCAGAGGGAAAAAAATATGGAATAACTCAATTCTGAGGAAAAAATTATGGAATCATGAAAAACAAAAGAACGCTCCAACACATCGCTAGTATTTTGTTGCACCACCTCTGGCTTTTATAACAGCTTGCAGTCTCTGAGGCATGGACTTAATGTGTGACAAACAGTACTCTTCTTCAATCTGGCTCCAACTTTCTCTGATTGCTGTTGCCAGATCAGCTTTGCAGGTTGGAGCCTTGTCATGGACCATTTTCTTCAACTTCCACCAAAGATTTTCAATTGGATTAAGATCCGGACTATTTGCAGGCCATGACATTGACCCTATGTGTCTTTTTGCAAGAAATGTTTTCACAGTTTTTGCTCTATGGCAAGATGCATTATCATCTTGAAAAATGATTTCATCATCCCCAAACATCCTTTCAATTGATGGGATAAGAAAAGTGTCCAAAATATCAACGTAAACTTGTGCATTTATTGATGATGTAATGACAACCATCTCCCCAGTGCCTTTACCTGACATGCAGCCCCATATCATCAATGACTGTGGAAATTTACATGTTCTCTTCAGGCAGTCATCTTTATAAATCTCATTGGAACGGCACCAAACAAAAGTTCCAGCATCATCACCTTGCCCATGCAGATTTGAGATTCATCACTGAATATGACTTTCATCCAGTCATCCACAGTCCACGATTGCTTTTCCTTAGCCCATTGTAACCTGTTTTTTTTTTTTCTGTTTAGGTGTTAATGATGGCTTTCATTTAGCTTTCTGTATGTAAATCCCATTTCTTTTAGGCAGTGTCTTACAGTTCGGTCACAGACGTTGACTCCAGTTTCCTCCCATTCATTCCTCATTTGTTTTGTTGTGCATTTTCGATTTTTGAGACATATTGCTTTAAGTTTTCTGTCTTGACGCTTTGATGTCTTCCTTGGTCTACCAGTATGTTTGCCTTTAACAACCTTCCCATGTTGTTTGTATTTGGTCCAGAGTTTAGACACAGCTGACTATGAACAACCAACATCTTTTGCAACATTGCGTGATGATTTACCCTCTTTTAAGAGTTTGATAATCCTCTCCTTTGTTTCAATTGACATCTTTCATGTTAGAGCCATGATTCATGTCAGTCCACTTGGTGCAACAGCTCTCCAAGGTGTGATCACTCCTTTTTAGATGCAGACTAACGAGCAGATCTGATTTGATGCAGGTGTTAGTTTTGGGGATGAAAATTTACAGGGTGATTCCATAATTTATTCCTCAGAATTGAGTGATTCCATATTTTTACCCTCTGCTTGGTCTAAAAAAGTAACCGTTACTGACTGCCACAATTTTTTTCCTGATTTCTTATAGTGTTTCTTAAAGCCAGAAAGTTGCCATTTGAAATGACTTTAGTTTTGTGTCATGTCTGTGATCTGCTTTTTTTCTACAAAGTTAAACAACTGAATGAACATCCTCCAAGGCCGGTGATTCCATCATTTTTGCCATGGGTTGTAGTTGCATGTGTACCAGAGACAACACTGGAATTTATCGGTTATCTGTAACTTCCGATGTATTTTGGGGTCGTTTATCATTCTATCTTTATCAAAGATAACTTTTTAGTTATCTGATTATCTGTTATCGAAGTTAAGTTTTTGGTTATCTGTGCCCACCACTGTTGGCAAAGAAAAGCTTCACTTCAATTTATTTATAGTGCCAAATCACAAAATAAGTTGGCACAAGATACTCCACATCAGTAAGGTCTAAACTTACCCATTCCCTGAGCAAGCATGTCGGCAACAACGGTAAGGAAAAACTTCCAGGAGGTGTTTTCTGGAGTATAAAAAGAAACCTCAAGCAGACAAGACTCAGTGGGGTGACCATCTGCTTTGACCATACTACCAATAAGAAATAACAAAACACAACAAAGAACTATCAAACATGCAAGGACAGAAATGTCGCAGCTAAGCAACCATATACACAAAAGTAGATTCCAGTGGTTGTAACAATGATGGCTATATATATATATATAAAACTGCAGTTGACGCTTCAACAAATATAGGGAGTATAAATGGCAAGTCAGTGTTCCATTCCATTGCCTAAAAAGTCTTTGACTTGCTTTTAATACACACTTCTGTGATGGCAGCAATAAAGCAGAGATTTTACACTGAGATTTTAGAGCAACATATACTGCCTTCAGGATGGCATTTTATCCAGGGATGTCTATGCATTTTTCAGCAAGGTAATGCAAAACCACATTCTGCACACATTACAAAGGCATGGCTGCAGAACAAGAGGGTACAGATATTGGACTGACCTATCTGCAGTCTTGACCTGTCCGCAATAGAGAATGTGTGGAGCATTTTGGAAGAGAAAATTAAACAACTTTGACCCTATACTGTTGCACACCTTAAGATGTGTTTGCAGAGAGAGTGGGACAAAGTAACAGTTGATATGCTTCATCGTTTGGTATCCTTAATTCCAAAATGTCTCTTAGGTTTTGTAAGAAGGAATGACAACATTGCAATGTAATAAATGGTTCAGCATCCCAGGTTTTTTGGAATGTGTTGTAGGCAACTCAGTGAATAAGGAGCTGGTGAGCTCCTGTGAAATCTAACATCCTTCTAACATCATCCTTCCAGCCTTCAATTTCAATTTTTCAATTTATTTTCATCTATATGTGTGGAACCAGCTCCCAATTCAGATCAGGGAGACAGATACCCTCTCTACTTTTAAGATTAGGCTTAAAACTTTCCTTTTTGCTAAGGCTTATAGTTAGGGCTGGATCAGGTGACCCTGGACCATCCCTTGCTTATGCTGCTTTAGACGTAGACTGTGGGGGGGTTCCCATGATGCACTGTTTCTTTCTCTTTTTGCTTTGTATGCATCACTCTGCATTTAATCATTAGTGATCGATCTCTGCCCCCCTCCACAGTATGTCTTTTTCCTGGTTCTCTCCCTCAGCCCCAACCAGTCTCAGCAGAAGACTGCCCCTCCCTGAGCCTGGTTCTGCTGGAGGTTTCTTCCTGTTAAAGGGGAGTTTTTCCTTCCCACTGTAGCCAAGTGCTTGCTCACAGGGGGTCGTTTTGACCGTTGGGGTTTTTCATAATTATTGTATGGCCTTGCCTTACAATATAGAGTGCCTTGGGGCAACTGTCTGTTGTGATCTGGCGCTATATAAAAAAAAAAGTTGAAAGTTGAGTTGATATGGCGCCAAATCACAACAGAGTTGCCTCAAAGCGCTTCACACAGGTAAGGTCTAACCTTACCAACCCCAAGAGCAACAGTGGTAAGGAAAAACTCCCTCTGAGGAAGAAACCTCAAGCAGACCAGACTCAAAGGGGTGACCCTCTGCTTGGGCCATGCTACAAAACATAAATTACAGAACAATTCACGGACGAATATACAAGAAATGCTATTGGCGCACAGGACAGGAGGATCACCAACACGAACACAACTCCCATCTCTGGATGGAGCTGCACCTTAAACAGAGAGGAAAAAACAGAATCAGGCATCAGAAAGACAAAAAATACTGTATAATTTGCCAGCATTAAACAACAAGAAAAACAGAGAAATACTAAGGTGATCGCCGGCCACTAGCCCTAAACTTCACTAAAAGACCCAGAATTTAGGTAAAGTTGAGGCCGCGGCCCGCTCCAATTACTAATAAAATGAATTAAAAGAGTAAAAAGTGTAAAACAAAACTGTACCAGTATGCTAGCCATATGAAAGGGAAAATAAGTGCATCTTAAGTCTGGACTTGAAAGTCTCCACAGAATCTGACTGTTTTATTGATGCAGGGAGATCATTCCACAGAACAGGGGCACGATAACAGAAAGCTCTGTGACCCGCAGACTTCTTATTCACCTTAGGGACACAAAGTAGTCCTGCACCCTGAGAACGTAAAGCCCGGGCCGGTACGTAAGGTTTAATTAGGTCAGCTAGGTAGGGAGGTGCCAGTCCATGAATAATTTTATAGGTTAGTAGCAGAACCTTAAAGTCTGATCTCACTGGGACAGGAAGCCAGTGAAGGGATGCCAAAATGGGTGTAATGTGGTCGAACTTTCTGCTTCATGAACCTTCCTTGGTTCTCACAGTAATTCCCTGTCGGGCCTGTACTACCACACTTAAGGCACCTTGATACTTGCACGAATTTGATCCCCACACTGGTACGCAATCTTGCATGCCAATGAGTAAACTCATCATAAACTGTGTGAACTGTGCATGGCTGCATGCCAGTGCGCAATTTTTTTTTTGAAATGTTCAAAATTTCTGGCACGCATCAATTTCGTGCCATTTGCGTGAACTAGTCGTGAACATTGCACAACCTCTTCAAAAATACTGTGTCATTGTGCATAGTGTATCTGAACCTGAAATTAGATTATGACGACATGTTATATCGATAATAAACATAACTTTACAGATACATTATCTAACTCATAAGAAGGAATGAAATTGCAAGTTACCAATCCATCACAAGATATATTATAAATAATTACCTTTGAGACAAGATTCCAAATGTGTTCTCCGCCACATGACAAGCACGAGACAACCTGTAGCTGTAGATAATTTCTTTGTGATTATGGGAGCGATGAGCGAATGGTTTCATCAGCCAAGTTCTGACAGCAAATGCATTCTTGCCTACGAAATGATTATTTTATAGAGCATGGTGTTCAGTAGGACAAAACGTGGCATCAAGTGGGACAAAAGTGGGTTGCATTGGCATGACGAATTGCGCAGCAGTGAGGGGATCAAATTTGTGCAAGTGTCAAGGTGCCTTTATAGACCTACAAACCTTTCCTCCATTCTCCTCCCTTCCCCACTCAAACTTTCACCCTCCTGTCTCTCTCTTTCTCTCTTTATCTGTATCCATCCATCCATCTTTACTCCCCCACAGCCACCTCCTATTTTGGTCTCCATTCATTTTTAAATACAGTAACACAATCTTAGGGAAAGCTGATATAATCTTTTCTAAGCTATAAAAGTCAGTCATACAGGGAAACATCTGCACCGTCAAATTTAAAACAAACTGTTGGGGAGTTCGATGTCCCCATAAAGAGGGAACAGAGTGGAAAGAAATGTTGGGAGAGAGGAGAAAACTGGAAAAATGAGGAGGGGACACAGATTTTGTGGAGGGAGTTTTAGTGCTTCCCACTTGGCCTCACTTTAAACGCAAAGCTCCCTCAGGCCATCTGGCTGCTAGCAGGGTGATGTTAATTCAATAGTAATACGACTAGTTGTTTTCTTTATGACTGTTGAAATTACAAACTGATTGTGAGTGCTATACAGAAAAACACCTGAGACAACCAAATATGCTAAAGTCCTCACGTAAGCCCTATTCAAACACACACCATTTTGACCATGACTGTTCCCAAATACACCATGTCAGAGTTACAAGAGCGCAGTATGACAACACCCTGACCTTGTTACGATGTAAAAGAAGATCCATCATGATCATGATTTAACATAAGATCATTAAGACTCTAGTTGGTTTCTGTCATGGCACAGTCTTGGGTAGTCTCACTACACAACTTCACATGAATATTCAAGAATATCCAGGATTGACTTCAAGATTGCAGCAAGACAAAACAAGACTGCAGGATGACAGCAATAGGATTTATAAATGTTCCACAGCAGTTTACAACTGTTGTAATGGCATCTTGTACTATCATGACTGAAAAAGAGTGGTCAAGGCTCACCAAGACTATACCCAGGACCTGCCATGATTTGATAGTCATGGTGGTGTTGTGGTCAAAAATCGTGTTTGCGGGAAATGGGCTCTAATGTCACAATACCATATTTCCTTGATTAAACGCCTGGTCTTGAATAGGGGGCTGTCTCATTTAATGGTGGGTAACAACTTTGAAAAAAATAAACGCCTGCCTTAAATAAGGGCCAGGTGTGATTTATGCTTCAACAACTCTGTAGGGATGTGGCCACGCAATGATGTCAACATGGTGTGACCCTTTCAAAGTTCTCTGTCACATTGGTGTTAGAATGCAATTTACTGCTGGAATAGTAGGGGGCGTGACGTAGACAACAAGGCAGGACTTTCTTTCTACGTGCACCGCCCCTGTTCCTGGCATGTATACAGTGTATGGTTCCTGGTCATTTGGGTTTTTTTTCCCCTTCCCTGGACCAATTTGTCCCTCAATGAGCTCCACTTCTTTAGACAATCATCAATCTCCAAACTAACGTTACGTGCAATTTCCCTCTGTGAATTGCGGGTCATTTGAGTGTCTTTGTAGTTTTTCGACTGTGTTGTGAAGTTGGTCATATTTGCAGACTTTTCTGCCAAACACGCCTCTATCTGATCCATGATCGAAGTGGAAAAACTAGAAAATATGAAGAAAGAGGGAGTGAAGGAGTGAAACCGGAAAAGTGACCAATCACAGCCCTTGCAGTCTCCATCGCTAAGTGTAGTTTAAATTTTTGGGAGGTGCACATCAGGCTTCGGAGAGGGGCTCCAAGAGGGTATGCAGCAATGCTGAGGGCTCTGATGTGGTTCGCTTAGGGATATGTGTGAAACTTAACAGCATACATAACGCCATTCATAGAACATAGTGCAGGCAACAAGCAGCATTTTGTTAATAATCATCGGCCTTGAATAAACCCCTGCTTCATTTAGGTGCCAGGCCTGAGCACAGTCTGAAAAAAAAATAAACACCCAAACATTTAATCAAGGAATTATGGTTTGCCATATTTGGAGGATCCTTAAGTACCACTGGAATGATTTTGTCGAATGAGTGGTTACTTTGGGAGACTCATAAGAAATAGAACTTGTGTTGTGATAGAGCATCAGCTATGACATTCTGACCATGTTGCATGTTTCTCTTTGGGGTGGGTTGAGGATTCAGCACATGGTGCCACATTGGACCTCAGCAGTTAGACCAAGGGGATGCCCACCTGGACAGATCAATGATTTCCTTCGAGAGGTGGAGATGGATTGGTTGTCTGCCTGGGTGATTCCCATGCTGCCAGCCCAGGCTCCTAGACTTGAGTTGACTTTACTGCATTGACAAGATACTATTTTTCCAATTGGTGAATGATAATAACAATAATGATACAATTAGAGAATGATTGTCTTCTTATTATTATTTTGTTGTTGTTAGTATTATTTCCATTTATTTGTATTGCTCTAAAATCACAAAGCAATTCACCTCAAGGCACTTCACAAGAGTAAGATCCAGTAATAGGGACCCCAGCTCTGTTAGGTGACCATCTGTTCTGGCAACCACAACAAATTAACATTTTCAAAATAACCAACGCAATGTACAGATAAATAAATAAAATAATTGTTGGACATAATCAGTACAAAACTAATTGTACAGCAAGAACAAATAAAACTGATACAAAATAGAAAACAATTCAGTAATAAATAAATTTTAAAAAACAATTAAAAGCAAAGAGTAAAAGAACAAATCAAAACTCAGTCCATGTCAATTACAGAGTATTATTTACTTGCCATTTTCAGTTGAAACATTCACAGTCCTTTCCAAATTAAAATACAGTAAAAAGCACAATAAAAAAAAAAAAACTGACTGAAATTGATGATTGAGTGCAAATATATCAAAAAGGTGCGAATAATTGTACTGTTACTGTATTTCGGGATATATGACAGCTTTTGCATATTTTTAATATAATTTATATATTTTTAATATACTGAATGTAGAAAATTACAGTATGTGTGAGTGAGAATGTGAATGTGTTTGTCTGTCTGTCTATATGTGTCTGACTTGTGGCAGGCTGGTGGTCTGTCCACGGTGCACCCTGCCTCTCACTCAGTGACTGCTGGGATAGGCTCCACCCCCCACCATGACCTTTAACTGGAACAAGCAGGTTCAGAAAATGGTTGAATAATTAGACAAAACATGGTTCACTTGCATTCATTTCTGAACATATTTTAAATTCTGTCATTCCACATTACACGGAGAATAGACCTGGGTTTTGTTGAACTGGGAAACATCCGGTTTGGAAGCAGGTGCGCTCGCAACCAGGCTACCATGTAATGTATGTCACTGATGGTTCAAATAATGTGATTTGACCATATAATCATCAAGAAAAAAAGTTAGAATTTCAGAAAGCATACATTGTTATTCATCTGAAGCCCTTAAACACAAACAGGCATCAACAGAAAACATTATCCTGAAGTGTAGCTCAGCAATCCAACACACTTCAGTCCCATGCCCATGGGTTTTAGGTTAGAATGCCGCTGAAGTACATGCTGAACAGGGGGGCACAGTGTCGGCTCTGCTGTGCCCCGTCTGTTTCGGGCTGAGTGTTAGATTAGCTTAATTGATTTAATGGGGGAGCACGGAGTCACACTGGGAGAGAGGGGACACAGGATGCTTTGGGGAAGTCAAGTGCGTTGCAGTACCTCAACTCAATCTTCGACAACCCGTGTCAGCTGGCAGAAAGCGCCAATAGTTGTGATCCATGAAGGCAGACTCAAACAAGACGAGGGGACACACTATTCTCCCACACATAAATTCACGCACTTGTTCCCTGCCTAGAACAGCGTGCTCTCTTTAATGGTTTGAATAACACCCAGAGCGGTGTAATAAAGCCTTTGGAGATGTGTGCAGTGCGCGGAATGAGGTGGCGGCAGATCGTGCTGACACCACACTGAATGGCGTGCCTAATTACTTGGCCCAGAGATAGCTTTTAGCTAAATCACCCTGCCTTCTGAAGAGCCTGTATCAACAGTGACAAGGGCTTGAACAATTCCATTAGCCCTCTCCCCATCCAGCAGGTCCAGCACTAACAATCAGTGTGATTTGCAAGCCGCTTCATTGTTGTCGCCCCTCGGTGACAATGATGTTTTCGCTGCTAGACAGACAGTGAGGGAAAGATAGTTGAAGAGAGACACGGAACAACGGATAGATTGCAGGAATCGAGAGTGAAAAAGAGGGAAATGGGAGGAGAGAGAGAAATGGAGGGAGAGTTGTGAGTAGAGGGCTTACTTATGTTAATGTTTGCCCTGCTGGTGTGTCGCCTGCAGCACAGAGCCGCCCGCAGTGAGCTGGCGACTTTAATTGACACTGATCTTCTTGCAAGATTATACTCAACTCTCTCTCACTCACCCACCAAACTCCAAATCATATCAGAGTTGCAATATTTCATTCCCTGCATAGCCGTGGCTGCATTTGATGCCTATAAATCGACGTAAGTGCAGAATATCCTGACAACAGATGGGGGAAGTGGAAGCCTTAAAAGTCAGATTAGTGGGATTGTGACCTCTCAGGGTCACAGATGAAGAAAGGTGGAGAAGGTAAAAGAACAGCACTTGTCCCAACCTCATTACCATCACTGAAGTCCCATTGACTGAGACCTTTAATCCCCAACTGCCAACAGTTTAGACCAGATTCAAAGTACACCCTTCAATCCAAATTCTGGCCTTATAGTTTCCTTTGAAAGAAAACATACATTTTGCACACAACATCTTTCCCTCTAAACATATGTTAACTGTTACCACAAATAAACAAAACCATCTTCTGGCATTTGCATATCACCATGATAAATTTGTTATTAGCACTTCATCTGTTGGCAAAACAAAAAAGTTACACTAAGTCCTCAGAGGCCCCTACTGTAACTTGCACGTTTCATCTGTCACTGCACCTCCAAAAAACTCATTATCCAGCACATACAGCGTTTTCACAAAGTTGCTACAAGGTTGTACGTTTGGTCCCTTCACTGCCTACAAACCTTCACACAGTACTGTGGTGCAACATCTGTTCCTAACAGGTAACTAGCTTTCCTACAGAGTTCCTGGTATTATAGTAGGACTCAAAAGGTTGCACGCATGCATACTGGAGTCTTGAGTGTTGACCAGCATGGTTTTGTTTATCAGTCACAAAAGCCATCATCCATCACATATAGCCCAAGGGGAGATTTAAACATTTTGAGCCTGACCCAGAAAAAAAGTAGGGTGTGGTTCTCCATCTTTTGCATTCTGAGAAACCAACATTTGTCTTGAAAATCTGCAAAATTTTGACTCATGGGATGTAATCTTGCAGACAATATTTCAGTGGGGTGACTAGGGGTGTGTCAGATTAGCAAAATGGACAAAGCTGGTGGATGTGCTGTGATTCAGTACCTCATCAAAAAGGAAACATCTTGCCCCCTTCTTATGCTACAGTTAAACACTGGTCAGACAAACCTAAGAGGGGCAGATCAAGCGTTGAAGAAGAAGGAGCAAGATGAAGAAGACCCAGACTGGCCACATTGACCAATATGATCCAGAACAGGGGTGCCCAAGTTCAGTCCTCGAGATCTACCGTACTGACACTCTTAGTTGTCTCCCTGTTCTAACACACCTGAATCCAATGAAAGACTTGTTAGCAGGCTTTTAATGAGCCTTTCATTGGATTCAGGTGCGTTGGAGCAGGGAAACAACTAAGAGTATCAGGAAGGTAGATCTTGAGGACCGAACTTGGGCACCCCTGATTCACAAGATCCATGATATGGAGTAAGTGAGCACCACATAGCCAGTACTATAGGTATTTCCTAGGACAAGGTTCATTCGGTTCTGACGGAAGAACTGGGAATAATGAAACTTTCACCACGATGGGTCCCCAGTCTTCTCACAGCCAATCAGAAACATAAAAGCCTCCAGATGTCCAGGGAGAATCTTTGGCTTTTTGAAGCAGATCTACGTAGATAACTTCATGCGACAATTCATGACCATGGACAATTCCTGGGTCCATCAATTTGAACCGGAGTTCAAATAACATTTAAATTAATGGAAACATAAGGGTTCTCCCCATTCAAGAAGGCCAAAGCTGTTTCATGGCCTCTGTCTTCTGGGATGCTGAGCGCATCATAATGGTGGACTACCTCCAGAAGGTAAGTATCTACAGGCTTCCATGTTGTTTGCTAAACTCCACGTTTAATAAGACTGTGTGTCATACTAACTGCACAAATTATGACGTTGCAGCAATGTTGCATGGCTGTACTTTGGCCAGGTTCTATCACAATGCTCTAATAACGTGTTTGGGAGTACACAGATTTATGTTGTCGCAAAGTTGTTCAATGTTGTTACAATGTAGATGTGACTATGTGGCAAAGTCAGATTGTTAGCTGCTCAGCCAGCCAGTCATGAATTAATTACCCACCTGACTCAGCCAATCAGGTGTAGGTAGAGTTGGTAAAATAGAAAGAGTGCTGGTTATGATTGGGACCCACTCAAAAAACTGATGTCACTGGATTAGATTTCCATCTAGTAAATATATGTAGTCCCAACTAAATTAAATAAAAGTATCTTCCACAGATGCAATCACTTGCACTCATTCGCAGTGTTTTTTAGTGGTTTGCGCAATGTTCATATACGTGGCTCATTATTCAAATCACTGAAATTTCTGACAAATCCATACATGGGTCATTATTCAGTGGGACCAGGGCTTAACTAAAATATAGCTTGTACAAAGAAGAAAAGCCATCAAGCAAAATTGTCCAGGAAGCTTGTATAGATCCTGCATTGCAACTACTTTACATTTTAATGTTGACTGAATTTAGCAAGGGGCAGATTTGTGATTTGCATTCCAAAAGCAGGACAACTATTTATAATACCCCCATCACACATAGCCAGAATGAGGCTGAATGGCGTCAGAATGACGATTCGGGCCACATCTGAAAAGTGTCCAGCTGCAGTTCCAAAACGTTCTGACAGCCATATGCGAGAGACACACAGTTGGTCAAAATTGGCCGGTGGCCCCAAGTGTGATGCACATGTTCAAAACCCTCCGGGCACCATCGAGATGGGACACCTATCTGATGGCGGTCCATGTGCAATCTGAGGACCATCTGACCGCAATTTACAAAACAGTATTCGAAACGATTTGAGTGCATACAAGGGAACCTCGGGATGGATGTGGCACGGCAAAACCCATTGGTGTGACCTGCATGTGCCACGTATAATAATGTCCACCTCCATTGTCTCCCCGGAGCGCAAAGGAACTGTTTATGTATGTGGCACGCTTCATCATGTACAGTGAATGTGAAAAGCAGCTATCAAACTGAAAGCACCGTGTGCACACCGCCACAAATCTGAACAGGCCGTTATATCCACAACAGACCTTACAGTACAGATATTTGTCCATCCCTTCCCATGGGCTACATAAATAATGCGAACTATTGTCTCCATCATATCTCTATACGTATACCATGGGCAGCTGCACCTCTCTGTGGTCTCATGTGCAGTAAGGTCACTGCACGCATCAGGTTCGGTGCTGAACGGATCTCACCACTGTAATATATGATCACCGTCTTCCTCTGTAGGAGATATGACATGGAACTGTTGTGCCAGGCCATCACAGGATTACTAAACATGAATCTCACCTCCAACAGTGGCCCAGGAGTGTTTCACAGCGCAGTGTGAACGTGGAGCCATGACTGCAGCCTGTGGTTAAAATCCTCTTACCCCGCTGCTGTGTGCTGGAACCAACCACAGCAAAAATAAAACCCATGTGATAATCCAACCATTGCAGTGTCCACAGCTGTGTTGTGCTGCTGAGGTGAGCCAAAAGACAAAAAAAAAAAAAATTAAAGTTCCCTGGAAAAGCACTGCATCTGACGCATGGGACAGCATGGCTCACTGCCAGCAGTGTCCAGCAGCTGGCAACAGCACGCATGTGCAACCCCGCGCACACATAGCTGCTCATTCAGCCACTGTGAACACACACACACACACACACACACACACACACCCAGCGATCATGTCATCAGTCCAGCACCTCTGCTCTACGCACACACGTACGTGAGGTCAGTAGCGCTGTGAAGTGGAGGACGAGCACAGATGTGATTGCATGAGTGAGTGAGTGAGTGAGTGACCTCACCATGCCGGCTTTAACACATATGGTGTGGGTCCGGTCCATACCTTGGTTGCACTCCATGTTCAGTACCAGCAGGGACTATGCAAAGGGAGGAACACAGCGCTCCCTCCCACTCCGGTCCTTTGTTTGCCATCCAGACATTTGGACATCGGACAGTCTGCAGCGCCTTTTATGGCCGTCTGACAGCAGTCTGTGTCATCTACATGTGCTTTGGATGCCATCATGCAGGTGTGGACGAGGTTATCTGGATGCATTCTGACACTGCTGACCACACCTCTTTTCCTTCCGACTGCGTCCAATTATGGCAATAATTGCCGTGTCAGGCTGGTTCCTGCATGTTCTTGCTATGCGTGACGGGGGCTTAAGCCAAGCAAGTGCATCCAGTGTCTCTGTTTTCAACCAAGATGGCGGAAGAAGCATCCAACGTTATGTGACTGGATAAAGTCAAGAGAAATGTAGTCCATTTACCTTTCAACTTGTGAAAAAAAAGATTTATTTGAAACAAAATGGTGATCTTTTTTTAACATAATGAGATGAGACATCTTCATACGACTGGTACAGAAGGCATTCTACAGATGTTCTACTGTACACAAAGTGCATGAACATGACTTTTTGGATTCACTGGAGTCTCATCCAAACATTTGCCACAACTACAATATCCCTAAACGTTTCCCCTAACCTACCTTTAACATAATCCAAACCAAGCCTGGACCATAAACAAAGTTTCACCTTCTGGGGACCAGCTTTGCATCCTCCAATGGGAGGTGGGTCCTCACAGTTTAACAGCATAAACACACATGCACAAAGTTGAAATATAGTCACCACGGAGCAACTTCACAGTCTGTGAACAGGAGATCTGATGGAGCTCTGGGAGATGCAAAGTTGGAGGATTCGGGTCACCAGATGAACTTTGAACTCGTCATTTCAAATGTGCTGGGGAGCTGTTGGGAGATGAGAGTTTTGAGTAATGCAACAATACCTCTGAGAGACAAGAAACCTTCGAAGGAAGGTTGAAAGAAATTAAGGAGAAGAAGACACCTACTGACAGAGGAATATATACTGTATAACTCGCCTATACTGTCATCGTATAAACCGGATTTGCACCCACCGGACAAAAGCAAAAGTCCCAATGCTTTTATGTTTATGGTTTTCCATGTAATAAACTGTATACTGGATTTTCGTTCACATCTGACAAAACACCCTGTCCGATCGCAATGCATTTCCATTAAAAACCTCTCGCGTATACTGAACAGAGCAGTCTGGACGTGCCCAGTAACAGAGGTGCAAAATGAAGTTCAGCACTGACACTGGCCGAATCGAGGAAAGTGGATACCATATTTCCTTGATTATAAGCCCGGATGTTTTTTTGTTTCAAACTGTGCTCAGACATGGCACTTAAATGAGACAGGCCTTTATTCAAGGCCGGCAATTATTAACAAAATGTTGCTTGCACTGTAATATAATATACGTTTGGCAGAAAAGGCCGTAAATGAGCAACTTCACAACAAGGAGTCAGAAAAAGACGTTCCCATGACCTGCAATTCATGGAGGAACTTAGCAAGGAACCTCCAAACACAGGTTTGGAGGTTAAGAAGTGGAGCTTGTTGAGGGGCAAATTAATCCAGAAAAAGTCACTGTTCCTGTTGTAAATTGCAAAAAAAGCACCCACCAGTGTGACAGAGAACTTTAAAAGGGTCAGGCACACATCAACATCATACCATGGCCACAGAGTTATAGAGCTGAAAAAGCATAAATCAGGGGTATGAATGGGTAGAAGATGTGAATGGGGATGAAATCAAACCTTTTCATAGCACTTTTTTCTATGGTTAGGTGATGGTCTTGTGGTTAAAGTGTTGGGCTTGAGACCAGAGGATCCTTGGTTCAAATCCCAGCCTGACTGGAAAATAACGAAGGGCCCTTGGGCAAGGTCCTTAATCCCCTAGTTGCTCCCAGTGTCCCACCCCTCACATTGGAGTGAATGTGAGGCATTATTGTAAAGCGCTTTGTGTGTCTGAAGCAGATGGAAAAGAGCTATATAGATGCAGTCCATTTACCATTTAGGACTGCAAAGTTAAACACTGCTCCAAAACCTTTCTAGATTCACAAAATAGCGATATTTGCATTTCAAATCATGGTTCCCCCAGTTTCTTAAGAAGTACAAGCTCTCATTATGTTGATTTACTATTAGAAACTCTACTGAGCAATTCAATAATTCTGGGTGTTGCAGCCATGGAAATTGTAACTGGCAAACCGTCTATGTCGTCACCTATAGTTTTTCTGAGGAGCCGCTTTCAGGCTCTAACGGGGAGGCTCTAAATGTCACCACCTTGGCAGTGCTTCACTCTCCTCAACTCCCAGTCAAACCATAAATAGGTAGAAGTGTGTCATAAGCAAGCCCAGCATAAACTGACCAGGACAAATGAAACTTGAACATACCACACATCTAGTGGTATCCAAGGAAGCAAAGGCTAAGGCTTAAGGAGGTGAGGGTTAAGCGGTGGGCTTCAGACCAGAGGATACTTGGTTCAAACCCTGTCAGGCCAAAAAAATCACCAAGGTACCTTGGGCAAGGTCCTTAATCTCCAAGTTTCTCCCAGTGTGTAGTGAGTACCTTGCATGGCAGCATCCTGACATGTGTGAACAGGTGAATATGAGGCATCATTGTAAAGGACTTTGAGCTTCAGATTAAGAAAAAGTGCTATACAATGCAGTTCATTTGCTAACAGGCCCGATTTTTGTGTGGGTGTTTTTTGCAGAGTGATTTTTGAATGACTTAGGAGCAGGTATTCAAAAACTATGACTGACATATTGCCTCATAACCATGCAAACATCAGTGGAACCATTGTCACCAAAATATTAACATCTACTACATACGTCTAACATACAAATTAATCGATACAAATGGGAAAATACTGGTGCACAGACTTCATAGATGCTCTGTTAGTCAATTAACCTGACAGCAAGCCACATTATCTTATATTTGTAATAAAATATCAGAAACAATAAACAGTCAAGTCCACAGCAGCTAGTGAACAGTGCTAGCGGCTAATGGTGGGTGCCTTAACCCAACAGACTATATAGCTGTCACTCAAAGCACCACACCTCAAATATTCATAGTTTTATGATTCAAATATATATCAAAAGGTCACCCACACCCATAGGCATCATGAATGGGTTACCTACTTATAGACACCAAAAACCTTCTGCTCTAGAAACAAGTGCAGCAACTGCTTGGCCACCATGCAGCCTGGTACAAAAAAACAAAACAGTTTTGGTGTCTGTCTGGTATAGATACCAATACTTTTTTTTTAACGTTTATTTGTGGTGTAAAGTTTTGAAACTAATTAACAAGGTGGTCTATGGTGATTGTGCAGCCATGCCACTTTGTGGTGCCACTTTGGAACATCAGTAGCTGCACACGTTTCTCCATGTAGAAGTGGAGGAAGTGCATCCGGTGTAAAACTTGTGCCAAATTCCAATGTGGATCTCTGTTGCGGAAGATCCAGAAATAAAATAAAATGGAGATAGACTAGCTTTTGGGTGTGACTATTCAAGGAACTGTAGGTTTTGAGACTTCTATGTTGGTTTAATTTTGAATCACTGCACACAGTAAAAAAAATCACCAGTGTAAAAAACTAACACTAACAGTGTTAAATTAATACTGCCAGTGAACATATGGTCCTACTCTGCTCAGAGTGGGACCATATGTTCACTGTCAGTGTTAATTTAACAGAAAAGCAATGTCAGAAGAACAAGAAATCAGAGCTGGAAGGGGAAGCAGAGTGGAGCCAAGTGGCGTTGGACCACTCAAAAATGTCCTATCCCACCCTTTTACCCCAAAACTCACAAAGCTCTCCATGCCCACTCCTCCCCACCAGTCTCCCCTTGCTGTGCAGCTCTACAATGACACCGTCACTCTTACTGGGTGAATGGAGAGAACTCCTGAGATGGTGGGATGCTCTTCACATGAAGGGCTTTTGCAATCACTGAGCATGTTTGTTGCTGTGACTATCCAAAAGGAATGGGACTGGAATGCAGCATGAAGATTAATTCATGTGTTCTTAAAGTATCTGCACTCCAAATGCCATGTGCATTGCACCTAATTTATTCCTTTGCTCTACCTTCCCATTGTTTTCAGCAAAGGTGAAAGAATAAGTACAAAACATTCTTTACAAAAAATGATGTGCACCACAAGTAATTAGTAAAAGCACATAGAGTGCAAATTGAGAGTCCTTACCCAATATTAGTGAGCAAATGTTAGATAAGGAAAATGCCAGCTTCAGGTGCGCCCCTGCTTGGAGGCATTAACCAGCTCTCCTTGTGGGTTATAGGGTCCTGTCTAATGTTGGGGCTGGGGGTTTGTGTCTGCATTGCATGTTTCACACCAGCCTGTGGTGTGGCTGGGTGCACTCTCTCATATCACAACTGCTCTGTGGTCCCTTTGGTTGCTTTTTGCTTCCTGCAGGTAGCACAGGATACTGTTAATGTGAATGTGGCAATGCCATGGCTCTAGGTCCCCCATACACCTATGTAGCCACCACTTCAGTTTTTGGACTATATTCACAACTATTTCAGACACCTGATTGCACCATATTACCATATGGTGGACAAGGACTCTGGATAAAGCAGAAGAAAATGGATGGATGGATTCATAGCTTTTCTATAAACATACTCACCCATGCATTCATGTAACCTATACTCTCTGAATGTACTCCATAACCAGTGATGCCTGACCACTTTTTTTAGTAACGAGTAATCTAACGCGTTAATCTTTCCAAATCAGTAATCAGATTAAAGTTACTTCTCCATGTCACTGTGCGTTACTATTATTTTTCATTGTGGGTCGATAGCAGCATTAAACTTGGTCTGTGGGCAGGAGGTCGGGTTCGACTGAACGTCCCACTTTCAGTGAGCTGTGAGCTTTTCATCCGCGTTTTTTTTTGCAGCTGCTCGACTCGTCGTCTCCTCTTAAAGCGCGGTGATCAGCACACCTGCACTGAGCTTTACAAAGACATTTTTATACTTTTTTCCCTCCTTTATTTAGAATTCTGAGCTGAGCCTCCGTATCGTCTCGTTAAAAACAGCTGATCCTCGGCGACGCGTCAACAACTAACACTATTTTCCACTCAAATGCACCTAAACTCTCTTTCTGAGGACCACATGATGTGAAAACGCAATAAAACTTTCTTACCTGTAAATCTGGTCCTGTTTCTGCATAAATAAATGTTATCCATTCTTTGTGCTCAAACGCCAAAGCAGGGGTGAATCCAGATGGAATGGGGGCGTGGGCAAGGATGTGCCCCCCTCACAACACCCCTAGATTAAAGGTCCAGTTTTGAAGCCGTTTTGTACTACAACTACTAATACTGCTTAAATAATAATAATTTCGACAAGTAAAATGTTTAGGAATTTAAATGTTAGAAAAATGTTAGAATGTAATAGTTACATTTATAAAACAATGTAGGTTTGAAATTGCAAGTTTTACTGTTACAGTGCTGTCAACAGTTAAATATGAGGTCAAGAAAGAGGTCTTTATTTTACTTTTATAAAACAAGTATTGTTTTCATTGAAGTCAAGAAAGGGTGACTATAAGTGAGTTTTGGCAAAACAGGTATCACTGTCATGTTGAGGTGGGCAGAGGGTTGTTGTCGGCAGCTGGGAAAAGTAACTAAAAAAGTAACTAGTAATCTAACTTAGTTACTTATACAATTGAGTAATCAGTAAAGTAACTAGTTACTTTTTCAAGGAGTAATCAGTAATTGGATTACTTTTTCAAAGTAACTGTGGCACACTGTCCATAACCCTTGTCAAATTTGGAATATTCTTATTTTCCTGTACATCCCTGATAAGCAGATTCATCTTCCCTTTTATTCCATTTTGTTTTGTTTGTTAATCATTTTCCACATTGTCTTTGTAGTCATCCGTGTTGTTGGTTCAGACAGAATTTTTTTGTTATCATTTGTCACTGTTTTTCCTAAAAGGTGTTCTCCCATTAAGCTTGGAGGAAAATGGGGCCAGCCAGAGGCAATTTTAAACTTTCAGTTTTAGGGGTGCTTAGCACATTTTTAGAATTTTTAAAATCTAGATGTCCAGAATACAATTTGCCATGATTTCAGAGTGAAAACATTGCTTGTAAAGCTGCATTCACTGTCAGAATGATAAAAAAAAAGAAAGAAAGAAACGCATACTAGCAATGGATAACGGCCCATACATAAAATTCCTGCATTCTGGTGCAGTTTATATAACAAATAATTTAATCTCCTAATGTGGTGAGGGCAAATAGTAATTGCAACTTAGGAGCAGGTCTGAAATATTCAGAGGCTGAGTAAAGTATATTATCCTTGTTTTTATATAGTCTTATGAGCCTATAGTTATTGAAGATTTTTTTATTTCATTTTAACAGATTATTATGTCATAGTACTATGTACAGAACACTCACCCTGGTATCACTTTTCAATTACATTTAGACAGTTTTAGGCATTACTTAACTGTGTTTAGTTTTGGCTATTCATTTATTTATTCTACAACTGATTTGATGTCTTGGTTTTTCTGGCAGCACGCACATCCACGTTGTAAGTCATAAAATAGGTGCCGTGTGCAGGAGGACCTGGTTTTAGCACAGCTACAGCAGCACTCCACTATAAGGCTGGATGGAGAACACAGATGGTACACTGCACATAAATGGGTTCAGGATAAGAAATATATGAATATGAATTATTTATTGAATTACCAGCAAAGCATAGAAAGGACAGATGAGATCTAATGAAGTCCTTAAAAGTAAGAAAAATAAAAATGTGTGACTTAAAAGTCAGAATTCATACCAAAACACCAGTAACACAAGTAAGACACCTCCACAGTCTGATACACATATTCAGTTTACCCTTTAGCTTCACTTTCCATCCTTGCTGTTCTCAATGTCCATATCTACTATCACATAAGGTCTATAGAGTGCACAAACCTCACCTGAAGCTTTTTTTGCTTTTGAAAAAAAAATGCTCTGATATCCATCACTGCAGGCTTGGTTTGCCACTTACTGCCAACAAATAAAAATACAAAATGAGTTTTATGATTGATGCCTTTTTAGCAGGAATTTAAATTATTCACATCATGCTGTGCATTAAACGTTGTGGTAAAGTTTACTGTCTTAATTCTGAAATGCTTAGTTAAGATCCTAACTAAGCATTAAGGTCAGATCTGTGTACATGGTATTTGATGTAGGAGAGTGATTTGTTAATTGAAGCTACATAGATTGAAGGGCGAGCACCATTTAGTAGCTGACAAGAGGATTTAGTTGAAAAAAAACAAAAAGACAACACTGAATCAATCTTACATTTGACCACGCAAAGCGCGCATTAATTTGTAGAGCAATCTACTGTGTTTAGCGATAGGTAGCTAGGTGAGTAAAATAAGTACTTTTCAAAAAGTTGCACTTGCTCTTCACATTCAGAGACATAAACTGTGAATAAATACCTCGCAAATGTGACAGTTGCCTGGCAATCACTTGACATCACTGCTGGGCGAGGTTACCACCACCAGCGCTCACAGGACAGCACCTCCGCTAAATGAGCGCCACCCGCAGCAGCACCACGTGACACAAACACATGCCAGAGCAGAGAGAGAGATGAATGTAGGCGCGCTTCGTGGATTGAACCATTTGCCCAAGAATCCAATCCAAGTGCTTGAGCACCCCTAAAAATAGGCTAACTCTGCCCCCGGGGCGAGCACATTGCTGTAGTGATATTCAAAATTGCACACAGTCACACAGCACGAGTACGAGGTCTGTCCAAAAAGTAACGGACCTTTTTATTTTTTTCAAAAACTATATGGATTTGAATCACGTGTGATTGCATCAGCCAAGCTTGAACCTTCGTGCGCATGCGTGAGTTTTTTCACGCCTGTCGGTTGCGTCATTCGCCTATGGGCAGGCTTTGAGTGAGCACTGGTCCACCCCCTCGTCGGATTTTCATTGTCAGTGAAATGGCAGAGCGACTGCCGCTTTGCTCCATGAAATTTTTTTCAGAAACTGTTAGAGACAACCAGATGGAAACCATTCGAAAGATTCAGATGGCTTTCGGTGAAGATTCTGTCAGCGTCACACGGATTAAAGGAGTGTTAAAACGTTTTTAAAGACGGCCCACAGCGGCGGAGGGCGCGCGGCGCACAGAGCGGCCATCGACAGGCTGGAACGACCAGATCATTTCTAAACTGAACGCTGTGTTGATCCGGGACATCATGTGACTACCACAGAAATGACAAGAGAGCTGGACATAGCTGGACAGTGCAGCATGGTGGTGGCAGCATCATGCTGTGGGGATGAGAAGGGGAAGAACTACCAATCATCTTCTAGTAGTGCTGTAAATAAACCATAATATGATGCCTACCACCAACCCCAAATCCTTAAGTGTTACTGAAATCTATAAATATGGAGGTGAAAATAGCGAAGGAAAGGGGACGAAAAAAAATCACAACACCAAATCAATAAATAATGCCTCCAAGAAATGTAATGAGGTTGGCGGTGGATGAGTGGGGTGGGAGCAAAGAGGTGAGGCAAGAAGAGTGAAAAGCTGAGCACTTTTAGAAGCACCCCGGATCTCCTGATGTTAAGGAGGCGCTCCCAGAGGACTGACACAATGGTACCAGTCAACAATAAGAGCTAGCCTGTCTCTTTTTAGCTCTCTCTGCCTCCAGCATCAGTGCCTCTTCTTGGTGCCCCACAATGCCTTGTTGGCGGGATAGTAGGGGAGACAGGTCGAGAGAGCAGCCCTGTATTTTAATGGTGATGGAGAGAATGACAGACGGGAGGTGGTGGAGGGGCTAGAAGAAGAGGAGGGACAGATCATATCCTCATGCACCACCACAACCACACTTTCTCCCACACACAAACACTCCCCTACACACAAATATGTACACACACGCAGCAGCATCAGGGTAGGGGGCTTTTAATCTGAATGATTGCCCTCAATTAGATCCCTGCACAGAGGCGAGAACAGACAGTTATTTGGGAGAAAGAAGTGGGGCTGACCTACACAAGGCGAGGTGAGTGGAGATAGTGAGACTTTTGTCTCTTGCGAATAAAAGAAGGAAAAGGAAGCGAGGTTGGACTGCCAAAGTGATAATGACACTGATACACCTTGACAGACAGACCTGGTCCCTCATTTACAAAAGAATTACCACTAAAACTGTGTTTTGTTTTTTGCCAGATTTATAAATGTCAGTTGTTGTGAAAATGTATTGACGCCTTTACGGTGTCAAATCCCGCGCGTAAACATGTTCTTGCAGGGGAAGCCAAGATTTTGTTGCCAGTGTAAACAAGCGTTTGCGGGTGGTGGAGTGGACCAGCAATAAGCAACTTGTTTGCAACATTGCGTCATTATGGAGGTGAGTTCAACAAAGTATGTATTTAAGTGTGTAACTAAGATAATCGTGAGTCTTTAACGTGAGTTTTATAAAAAGAAAAAAGCGTGTTGTTAGGGTTGCATGTCGGGAACCCGTTCTTTTCGGGTATCCTTAAGAAATGATTCGATCCATCGACATCAATAGCCTTGTTGCTTAACGGTTCCCTTATCGGTCCTTCAGAGTGGCTGTTGTTTTTGGGGATGTTTGTCAGGAAAATGATCATTTCTCTACACTGATTACAGACCCTGCAGTGGGTCTGTATAATCAACCATTTGTGCAACGCAGCTTTGCTTTGAACCAATGAAGTGGTGCTTCCATCTTCAATCTGCTGCTTAGTTGGTTCTTTGTTTTATTTTGCTTTATCTTAATTTTTCCCCACTAAAACCCTAAAAGGAATATGTCTGTGAGTAATATTTACCTTTTTATGTTAAACCAACCTGTTATGGTCTTCTGAAACAGTTGATGGATGTATTTTATAACTTATAAACAGAACCGATGCCAGCACATTAGCATCTTCAATGGCATTTTCAATGTTAAAGTTAGCATTACGCTGAGCCATTATCAAGCCTCCCTCCCCAGCGCGCAAAGGATTCTGGGATACTCTAAAACTGTGAATATGCAGAAGATTGCTGTCTATCAATGGATGAACCAACACCTGAGGGGTGAGCTTGGCTGACATTGGCCCACTGAACTCTACACTACGTGGAATGGGCGTCACGGCTGAGCGCACGAAGCCAGGCCGCTGCATTGTCAGTCATCTTGCTTCCCCAAAAAGGCGCAAACACCACACAGTGTCGATAGTATATAGCGTCAAACTCACAAATTTCTGCAGAATTAAGCCCCTCGTCGAGTTGTTGTGTAATACAGTATTATTAAGCTCTGTTAAGGCCATTTAGAAGAAGACTTGTACACGCAGTACAATGTTGTTTTTGATAGATTACTAAATAGAAACAAAAACTTGTTAAATCTATGGACGTTATAAGCTCTTGCAATGCAACACTATTTGAATACTTTCTATGCTCTAAAGGTGTATTATCAAATCATATTAGACGCTTGTGAACACGCACAAAGCCCCCCACACACACATAATGTTCATTTGACACAACACACACTCAAAAACACCCCCCAAACAGTGCACATCAACCACACAAATACTTTTTAATGTGGTGCACACACACTGAAAGGCACACAAGTAATTGGTCAATCAGTTAAAGTAAATTTTAGAATGTATTATAGTTTTGCAGAAGTAGGAACATTGCAACAAATCACAATCACAGGTGATGTAAAGCAGTCAATCCATTCACACGTCAATGTATCAAATTGAAAATTAACTATGTGACAGCTTTAGTCAATCAATCAATCAACTTTTTTCTTATATAGCGCCAAATCACAACAAACAGTTGCCCCAAGGCGCTCCATATTGCAAGGCAAGGCCATACAATAATTATGAAAAACCCCAACGGTCAAAACGACCCCCTATGAGCAAGCACTTGGCAACAGTGGGAAGGAAAAACTCCCTTTTAACAGGAAGAAACCTCCAGCAGAACTAGGCTCAGGGAGGGGCAGTCTTCTGCTGAGACTGGTTGGGGCTGAGGGAAAAAAACAGGAAAAAGACATGCCGTGAAGGGGGGCAGAGATCGATCACTAATGATTAAATGCAGAGTGATGCATACGGAGCAAAAAGAGAAAGAAACAGTGCATCATGGGAACCCCCCCCACAATCTACGTCTAAAGCAGCATAACCAAGGGATGGTCCAGGGTCACCCGATCCAGCCCTAACTATAAGCCTTAGCGAAAAGGAAAGTTTTAAGCCTAATCTTAAAAGTAGAGAGGGTATCTGTCTCCCTGATCTGAATTGGGAGCTGGTTCCACAGGAGAGGAGCCTGAAAGCTGAAGGCTCTGCCTCCCATTCTACTCTTACAAACCCTAGGAACTACAAGTAAGCCCGCAGTCTGAGAACGAAGCGCTCTAATGGGGTAATATGGTACTACGAGGGTACCTAAGATAAGATGGGACCTGATTATTCAAAACCTATAAGTAAGAAGAAGAATTTAAATTCTATTCTAGAATTAACAGGAAGCCAATGAAGAGAGGCCACAGGGTGAGATATGCTCTCTCTGCTAGTCACGTCAGTACTCTAGCTGCAGCAATTCTGAACCAAACTGAAGGCTTTTTAGGGAACTTTTTAGGACAACCTGATAATAATGAATACAATAGTCCAGCCTAGAGGAAATAAATGCATGAATTAGTTTTTTCAGCATCACTCTGAGACAAGACCTTTCTGATTTTAGAGATATTGCGTAAATGCAAAAGGCAGTCCTACATATTTGTTTAATATGCGCTTTGAATGACATATCCTGATCAAAAATGACTCCAAGATTTCTACAGTATTACTAGAGATCAGGGAAATGCCATCCAGAGTAACGATCTGGTTAGACACCATGCTTCTAAGATTTGTGGGGCCAAGTACAATAACTTCAGTTTTATCTGAGTTTAAAAGCAGGAAATTAGAGGTCATCCATGTCTTTATGTCTGTAAGACAATCCTGCAGTTTAGCTAATTGGTGTGTATCCTCTGGCTTCATGGATAGATAAAGCTGGGTATCATCTGCGTAACAATGAAAATTTAAGCAATACCGTCTAATAATACTGCCTAAGGGAAGCATGTATAAGTGAATAAAATTGGTCCTAGCACAGAACCTTGTGGAACTCCATAATTAACTTTAGTCTGTGAAGAAGATTCCCCATTTACATGAACAAACTGTAATCTATTAGACAATATGATTCAAACCACCGCAGCGCAGTGCCTTTAATACCTATGACATGCTCTAACCTCTGTAATAAAATTTTATGGTCAACAGTATCAAAAGCAGCACTGAGGTCCAACAGAACAAGCACAGAGATAAGTCCACTGTCCGAAGCCATAAGAAGATCATTTGTAACCTTCACTAATGCTGTTTTCTGTACTATGATGAATTCTAAAACCTGACTGAAACTCTTCAAATAGACCATTCCTCTGCAGGTGATCAGTTAGCTGTTTTACAACTACCCTCTCAAGAATCTTTGAGAGAAAAGGAAGGTTGGAAATTGGCCTATAATTAGCTAAGATAGCTGGGTCAAGTGATGGCTTTTTAAGTAATGGTTTAATACTGCCACCTTAAAGGCCTGTGGTACATAACCAACTAACAAAGATAGATTGATCATATTTAAGATTGAGCATTAAATAATGGTAGGACTTCCTTGAGCAGCCTGGCAGGAATGGGGTCCAATAAACATGCCGATGGTTTGGACGAAGCACCAATGAAAATAACTCAGACAGAACAACCGGAGAGAAAGAGTCTAACCAAATACCGGCATCACTGAAAGCAGCCAAAGATAACGATACATCTTTGGGATGGTTATGAGTAATTTTTTCTCTAATAGTCAAAATTTTGTTAGCAAAGAAAGTCATGAAGTCATTACTAGTTAAGTTAATGGAATACTCCAGCTCAATAGAGCTCTGACTCTTTGTCAGCCTAGCTACAGTGCTGAAAAGAAACCTGAGGTTATACTTATTTGTCTTCAATTAGTGATGAGTAGAAAGATGTCCTAGCTTTACGGAGGGCTTTTTTATAGAGCAACAAACTCTTTTCCAGGCTAAGTGAAGATCTTCTAATTAGTGAGACGCCATTTCCTCTCCAACTACGGGTTATCTGCTTTAAGCTACGAGTTTGTGAGTTATACCACGGAGTCAGACACTTCTGATTTAAAGCTCTCTTTTTCAGAGGAGCTACAGCATCCAAAGTTGTCTTCAAAGAGGATGTAAAACTATGGACGAGATACTCTAACTCCCTTACAGAGTTTAGGTAGCTACTCTGCTCTGTGTTGGTATATGACATTAGAGAACATAACGAAGGAATCATATCCTTAAACCTAGTTACAGCGCTTTCTGAAAGACTTCTAGTGTAATGAAACTTATTCCCCACTGCAGGTAGTCCATCAGGGTAAATGTAAATGTTATTAAAAATGATCAGACAGAAGGGAGTTTTCAGGGGAATACTGTTAAGTCTTCTATTTCCATACCATAAGTCAGACAAGATCTAAGATATGATTAAAGTGGGGGTGGACTCATTTACTTTTGAGCAAAGCCGATAGAGTCTAATAATAGATTAAATGCAGTGTTGAGGCTGTCATTCTCAGCATCTGTGTGGATATTAAAATCGCCCACTATAATTATCTTATCTGAGCTAAGCACTAAGTCAGACAAAAGGTCTGAAAATTCACAGAGAAACTCACAGTAACGACCAGGTGGACGATAGATAATAACAAATAAAACTGGTTTTTGGGACTTCCAATTTGGATGGACAAGACTAAGAGTCAAGCTTTCAAATGAATTAAAGCTCTGTCTAGGTTTTGATTAATTAATAAGCTGGAATGGAAGATTGCTGCTAATCCTCCGCCACGGCCCGTGCTACGAGCATTCTGACAGTTAGTGTGACTCGGGGGTGTTGACTCATTTAAACTAACATATTCATCCTGCTGTAACCAGGTTTCTGTTAGGCAGAATAAATCAATACGTTGATCAATTATTATATCATTACCAACAGGGACTTAGAAGAGAGAGACCTAATGTTTAATAGACCACATTTAACTGTTTTAGTCTGTGGTGCAATTGAAGGTGCTATATTATTTTTTCTTTTGAATTTTTATGCTTAAATAGATTTTTGCTGGTTATTGGTGGTCTGGGAGCAGGCACCGTCTCTACGGGGATGGGTAATGAGGGGATGGCAGGGGAGAGAAGCTGCAGAGAGGTGTATAAGACCACAGCTCTGCCTCCTGGTCCCAACGCTGGACAGTCACAGTTTGGAGGATCCAAGAAAATTGGCCAGATTTCTAGAAATGAGAGCTGCTCCATCTAAAGTGGGATGGATGCCGTCTCTCCTAACAAGACCAGGTTTTCCCCAGAAGCTTTGCCAATTATCAATGAAGCCCACCTCATTTTTTGGACACCACTCAGTCAGCCAGCATTCAAGGAGAACATGCGGCTAAACATGTCACTCCGGTCTGATTGGGGAGGGGCCCAGAGAAACCAACAGAGTCCGACATTGTTTTTGCAAAGTTACACACCGATTTAATGTTAATTTTAGTGACCTCCGATTGGCGTAACCGAGTGTCATTACTGCCGACGTGAATTACAATCTTACCAAATTTACGCTTAGCCTTAGCCAGCAATTTCAAATGTCCTTCGATGTCGCCTGCTCTGGCCCCCGGAAGACAATTGACAATGGTTGCTGGTGTCGCTAACTTCACATTTCTCAAAACAGAGTCGCCAATAACCAGAGTTTGATCCTCGGCGAGTGTATCGTCGAGTGGGGAAAAATGGTTAGAGATGTGAACGGGTTGACGGTGTACACGGGGCTTCTGTTTAGGGCTACGCTTCCTCCTCACAGTCACCCAGTCAGCCTGCTTTCCCGACTGCCCGGGATCTGCCAGGGGGGAACTAGCGGCAGCTAAGCTACCTTGGTCCGCACCGACAACAGGGGCCTGGCTAGCTGTAGAATTTTCCACGGTGCGGAGCCGAGTCTCCAATTCGCCCAGCCTGGCCTCCAAAGCTACGAATAAGTTGCACTTATTACAAGTACCGTTACTGCTAAAGGAGGCCGAGGAATAACTAAACATTTCACACCCAGAGCAGAAAAGTGCGGGAGAGACAGGAGAAGCCGCCATGCTAAATCGGCTAAGAGCTAGTAGCTACGCAACCTAGCGGATTCCTAAAAACACACAAAGTGAATAATGTGTAAATAATTTAAAGGTGATTCAGCAGAAGGAGTGCCCCAATCAAGGCACCAAACAGGCCATGAAGCAGCACAGGCAACGCACGACAACAGCGAACGCACGACAACGGTGCTAAAATAAAATAAAAATCAACTAAACACGCTGTGGAGCAGCACAGATACTGATTCAGACACTTTAGTGTCTGAAACAACAAAATACAACTACAGCAATGGCCCAATTTTAAATGAGTTGTTTACATTTCAAAACTTTATAGCGTCTGATTAACATTTTGAAAAATACCTTTATGTATGTACAGTGTGTGTAAGCACTTTCATCATCAGATGGAGCAGCACATGACTTTGTAGTTATGAAAGATCTGCATCTTTACTTGGATCCAATCTAAAAAAAAAAAAAAAAAAAAAAATATGTATATATATATATATATATATATATATATGTATATATATATATATGTATATATATATATATAATATTTGATAATGCTCTATAGAAGTTGACATTTTCAAAGAAGCTAGACCAAGTTAGAGGCAGAAAATTTCAAAAGTTATATTACTGAATCTGGCCTGTCAACTACATGGAAAACTCATAATAATAAAGCAAAACTGAAAAATCAAGGTTCGGGTTTGTTGATGTGAATGTTGAAAGATTCAGAAAATGATGGTATCGACATTTATCTACTCAAGGATCAAGCTCTACCACAACACCAATGTACAACCAATTCCTGAGACTTTTATGGGAAAAAATTATACAGGCGACTCCCGTTATAACAAAGTCCTCGGGACCGGTGGTTTTCTTTCGTTGTATCAAAATTTCATAATAACCAAACAGTTAATGTACATAAAGATATATAGATAGTAATTTTGAAACCTGAATTTTTACTTTGTCAACAGGAAATTCATTATAACCGTGTTTGTTTTAACGGGGGGGGGGGGGGGGCTGTATTAAACTTAAGTGTGGAAAGCCTGTTTGATAATTATCTTTATGTAACTTTACCTACCTGTGAAATGTATGTCCATTCCCACGATGTTCACGAGTATCACGATTCGTGTGAAAGACACCATCTTGAACTTCTATCAGCTCATTTCCCACACGTAGATGTAAAACAAAGCTAAAATCAGTTAATATCATCAGCAACGAACTTGTGCGTGTGCTACAAGTGTCTTTTGCAATCAGCGTTCGATGTTTTGGGAGAAGCAAGATGGTGTTTTCTGTACCTCCGACGGCTTCACGCCTCAACGGCCAATCAACGTGCAGCGATCGATCAGGCCCATTCCACATAGTGTAGAGTTCAGTGCATTGGCTCCCCCTAGAATTTGATTCACCATTCCAGGTGCTGCCCTATTGTCATGACAGGCTATCTGCCCAGTCAGGGGCGGGACTTACAGTAGTGTTCAGAATAACAGTAGTGTTATGTGACTAAAAAGATCAATCCAGGTTTTGAGTAAATTTCTTATTGTTACATGGGAAACAAGGTACCAGTAGATTCTCACAAATCCAACAAGACCAAGCATTCATGATAAGCACACTCTTGAGGCTATGAAATTGGGCTATTAGTAAAAAAAGTAGAAAAGGGGGTGTTCACAATAATAGTAGCATCTGCTGTTCACATTACAAACTATTATGTTCAAACTGCTTTTTTAGCAATCCTGTGAATCACTAAACTAGTATTTAGTTGTATAACCACAGTTTTTCATGATTTCTTCACATCTGCGAGGCATTAATTTTGTTGGTTTGGAACCAACATTTTGCTCATTTATTAGTGTGCTTGGGGTCATTGTCTTGTTGAAACACCCATTTCAAGGGCATTGCCCTCTTCAGCATAAGGAACATGACCTCTTCAAGTATTTTGACATATCCAAACTGATCCATGATACCTGGTATGCGATATATAGGCCCAACGCCATAGTAGGAGAAACATGTCCATATCATGATGCTTGCACCACCATGCTTCACTGTGAACTGTGGCTTGAATTCAGAGTTTGGGGGTCGTCTCACAAACTGCCTGTGGCCCTTGGACCCAAAAGAACAATTTTACTCTCATCAGTCCACAAATATTCCTCCATTTCTCTTTAGGCCAGTTGATGTGTTCTTTGGCAAATTGTAACCTCTTCTGCACATGTCTTTTATTTAACAGAGGGACTTTGCGGGGGATTCTTGCAAATAAATTAGCTTCACACAGGCGTCTTCTAACTGTCACAGCACTTACAGGTAACTCCAGACTGTCTTTGATCATCCTGGAGCTGATCAATGGGTGAGCCTTTGCAATTCTGGTTATTCTATCCATTTTGATGGTTGTTTTCCGTTTCCTTCCACATGTCTCTTTTTTTTTTTTGTCCATTTTAAAGCATTGGAGATCATTGTAGATGAACAGCCTATAATTTTTTGCACCTGCGTATAAGTTTTCCCCTCTCCAATCAACTTTTTAATCAAACTATGCTGTTCTTCTGAACAATGTCTTGAACGTCCCATTTTCCTCAGGCTTTCAAAGAGAAAAGCATGTTCAACAGGTGCTGGCTTCATCCTTAAATAGGGGACACCTGATTCACACCTGTTTGTTCCACAAAATTGACGAACTCACTGACTGAATGCCACACTGCTATTATTGTGAACACCCCCTTTTCTTCTATTTTTTACTAATAGCCCAATTTCATAGCCTTAAGAGTGTGCATATCGTGAATGCTTGGTCTTGTTGGATTTGTGAGAATCTACTGGTACCTTGTTTCCCATGTAACAATAAGAAATATACTCAAAACCTGGATTAATCTTTTTAGTCACATAGCACTAGTATTATTCTGAACACTACTGTACATTTAACTCTTTGAAGACAAATTTATCAACTGTATATGTAGCAGCTCAAAAGCCACTATGTAATTTTGGTCATCTGGGATGGCTACTCTACTTAGAAAAAGTAACATACTTAGAAAATGATTAATTTTATCATCACTCTGATGACAAGACAATCTGACTTATGTCATGGTTACACTTGTTGTGTTTGACTCTTTGGGCTCTGATTCTGTTTTTATAATTATTACTTTCCTTCTTTTCACGTTCTTTGGTATTTCTCCTACATGATAATTAAATCCTTGGTCATTATTCTGTGTTATTCCTGGTGTGGATTATTCCTCGTGCTGTGCAGCATGTGCTTTCAATGGGATGTCCTCTTCGGATGCTCTTGGTGTAATTCTTCTCTGTGCTTTTACTTTCACAATTGCTTTTTATACATTTTTGGTTTCCTCTGTTTCCTGTTCAGTTTTCTGGGTTTTCATGTGTTCTGGTTTCCTCACTATTTTTTTCCCCAAACACTATTTAACTGTCATATTGTCTTGTTTTCGTGCCTACTTTCTCACATTCTTTCCTAGTGTTTGTCTTACAGTTGCTGACCCATGCTGCCTCTTTGTGTTTCCTGAGTTTAGCCTGCTGTGTCTTGGTTTGTTCACCTGGTATGTACATTTATTGTGTAGTGACCCTCAGCTTCTTTCTCTGGATAACTCCTTTGATGGTAAGTCTGGTAGTCTTCACCGCATGCTGGGGAGCGCTTGCTGGATGGTAGAAGGGTGAACTGTTCATGTGCTGGGTGTGGTGGTGGTGGTGGTGAGGTCTTTCATAATACTGATGGCTGTGTTGCAGCAGCGGGACGGGTGTAAGTTCTGAATGTATGGTTGGGCTGATCTGGTGATCTTCTCTGCTGCCATCACCACCCTCTGCAGGGCATTCTGTTCACCAACAGGGCAGCTCCCAGACTGGGAGGCTTAAGAGATGCACGTCAGGCTATGGAGAGGAGCTCTGAGAGGGTACTGCGTCACCACGAAGCAGCGAAGATGGAGAAGAATAAATCATGCTTCAGAGTTTAAGTAAACACTCATTTGACCCCAAGTCATTCCAGAGGTCCTCAAGGATCCTCTGAAGAACCAGAGTGCTAAAACCATCTAATCCTCATCTTAAGTCACTGGTTAACATCCAAGTTTCACAACCATACAGCATGACAGGAAGCACCAGGACCCTGAAGACTTGACCTTCATTCTCTTACAAAGATATTGGTATCACCAAACACTTCTGATCAGTGATCTCATTACTCCACAAGGTCTCCCCAGGTATCTCCCAATCTCAGAGCTCAAGGACCCAGACACATGAATGTCACTTGCTGCTGTGATACTGAATATAATATGGGAGGTGCACCTTCACCCAGATAAGCCTAAAAAAAAAAAAAAACAACAACAACAACAACCACACACACCAAGTTGTTTTGCTGATAAGTGGAAAAACACACACATTAACATACTTGTTTTTGGGTGGCATCTTAAAATCAGTGCAACTCCTAAGGTAGAGCACAGCGTTCGACAGCACCAACACTAATTTCCAATTCCACAAATTTTTACTTAGGAAAAATTTCAAGGTCAGCAGCCTGTTAGAAGTGACTTTCATAAACTAAATTAGATGTGATCAAATGTCAGGAGTATGTAGTTAGTTCATACACTTGCATCAAAGTTTTTTTTTTTTTTTGTCATCACGTTGTTTTTATTCTCAACTTTTTCTGAATTCTTTTTCAAATAATTTTCACAGAACATTGGTTATCTCTGCTATGCACAATTTGTTATTGCTTTGTGGCACTTGGTTTCCAACTGATAACTGGAAGATCGACAAACAGGCATAAAATTGGAACCTCCATCCAATTTGGTGGTGTAGGTAAATTCATAACAGAAAAATGAGAGTGAATGAGACAGTTCAGAGATATAATGCAAAATGTACACCAAATGGGCTTTTCAATATGAAATTCAAACGTCCATAAAATCCATAATCCGAATCAGATCCAGATCAAACTTTGTCAGGTGATAGTGAGTGCCAGCCTGCACCTCACTTTCAAATATGAGAGTGATTGGGGCAGGTTTGATTAAGATATAATGTAAAATATTCCTTAAAATGTATTTGTCAATGTTAAATTTAAATAGCCACAAAATCTGCAATCTGGATCAGATTCAAATCAAACTTTGCCAGTTGATAAAAGGATACCATCCTACATAACTCTCTCAATTATGAAATAAAATTTATCTATTTTAACAGAGTTATAAATTTTTTTAATTTGTTCAGTGTTAAAGATAGGGATTTAAATAGATAGTGATGAAAAATTCCAGGCTGTTCACAAACAGACAGACAAACAGGAGTGAAAACATAGCCTTATCCCATCCAATGTTGGTGGTGTAGGAAAATTCATAACAGAAAAAATGAGAGTGACTGGGGCATTTCTGATTGAGATATAATGCAAAATGTACACCAAATAGTGTCAGAAACCTGCACCCAAAAAGGCTGGACACAACTGTGAGACTCACACAGAAGCTTAGTGTGTAAAAATGGATTTACTGAGAAGACGGGCAAGGTTGTACACAGGTAGGCAAGCAAAATTAGTAATGGCATCCAAAAAAATGAGACTGAGTTGAGTTCAAAAACAGGCAAAAGGTTCAGTACATGGCTAGGCAAAAACAATAACTACAAGCAAAGGCTGGAACAAAGACACAAGGACCAACGACTTAATCAAGACAAGAGGGAAAACAGAGTGTTTAAATAACATGTGAGATTAGGGGAAATGAGACACAGGTGTGGGAGAACAACCAGGAAGAGGGTGTGGCAAACAAAAAGGGACCAGACACACCCAGACCAAACCCCAAACACAAGACAAGAGCTTGCAGTAAGAAAAACACAAAGCAGACAAAACCTGAATAGAAAGAAAAATTCAAACATGACTACAATGAAAATAGATTAGATTAGATATACTTTATTGATCTCACAATGGAGAAATTCCATTTACACTCCAGTTACCTCAGACAGCAATTAGTCCACAATTATTACTTGTTTACCGTAATAATGGCACACATCAGAATTAAAGACAGCACATAGAGATTTGACATTGTTTATGTGCACTAAGTTTGAAGAAGTCCATTATCCGAATTGAGGCAAGTGGGTGAACTTAGGCCACGCAGTAACCCTGAGTTGCGACGCCACACATGAAATGACAAATAGGCTTTTCAATATTAAATTCAAATATCCACAAAATCCACAATCTGGATCAGATCCGGATCAAATTTTGTCAGGTGAGTGCCAGTCTACACCTCACTTCAAATTTAAGAGTGACTGGAGCATGTTTGATAAAACACACATTAAATGGGGTTTTCAATGTTAAGTTAAATAGCCATAAAATTTGCAATCTGGATCACATCCGGATCACTCTCTGTTAGTTGACAAAGGATTACCATCCTACATAAGGCTATCAAATATGAAAGAAATTGTATGTTTTTTGATAGAGTTATGAATTTTTGAAAATTCATTCAATGTTAAAGATAGGGATTTTTCCCATTTTCCCCTCGATTTTTCCTGACTTTGCCCTTTAACCTATGACCTTGAAAATTGAATCAGTTCTTGCCTATTTGGATATGAATCCTCTGTAAAAATTGACGAATGATATATGAAGAATTGTGGGCTCCAGGCTGTTCACAAACAAACAGACAAACGAACAGGGGTGAAAACATCACCTCTGCCCAGCTTTGTTGGTGGAGGTAAATGTGGGAATCAGCTGGCAGACTTTGAGCATCCAAACTCTGGTTTAAAATCTTTGCTCTAGATCATTAACACTTGTTAATGAGCAGCTTCACTGAGCTGCCTGTTTGCACAGTGTACTCATCACATCGCACACACACCGTCCCAAATATCCAAACCACTGCCACTGCAGCCCACCAGATCACAGTGTTTACCCTGTGTTGTTTTTAGTCACAGCAAGCCTAAACTCGAGATGTAATTTTCCACTCTGCACACACCTAAACACAAACACAGACACATACAAAGACACACATACACATGTCCACACATACATACAGTACGGTACACTCAGATACAATTACCAACCCAATTAGAGATAATAACATGACCACTTCCTGACCCATCACCTGCAGCCTCGCCGTGACTCACTCAGCGTGGCTTTAGTCTCACAAACACGTGTGACCAGATGGTTTGTAAAGTCAGCGGTGGCTGCAAAAATCATTGGTTATTTTGTCTGGCTGTCACGCTTTGTGATCTTCTCTGTATCAAGCAGCAGGGGGGAAAAAAAACATTTCCCTCATTTTATGGAGATAAATATTGGCTTATTGCGGTTTCCTCGACATGTATGCTGCTGTCAAGGTGCACACGTGTGTACAATATGCACACGTTTCCTGGTAAGAAGTGTAATACGCTTTTCTGCCTCTTCCCACGTGGATACAGTCCTTACCCACGCTGCCCCAGTGCACTGGATTGGCACTGGATACACTTAAGTCTTTCCTTTTCCCCTGTTTGTCTTCCAAACCGAGCAGCCATGGTTGGATTTTATTTTCCACATCTCAGGCATCAGGACATTTACATTTAACACGGTGGATCTCATATTGTTAAATATCAGGATTGCAACCTGAGCCCGGGAATTAAATTTTATTCCTGCTGCAGCCATTTTCAACTTCAGTAACACTCAAGCTGAGAAGTTTGACCTAGAAGCAAAACTGGCATTACCATCTAAATAAAGCTAGATTAAACTGTTATTAAAATGCTTCCAGCAATAAAACATGTGTTTCTACACTGGTCCAAAATGTGGCTCTGTACAAATGAAATCCAGTGCATGTGATGCTATTTTAGTGACTCTCATATTTACCAGGGGGCACAGTGCCTTAGTGGCTGGTACTGTTGCCTCACAGCAAGAAATTCCTGGGATTGTTTCTCACCTCTTCCTTTCTGAGTGGAGTTTACATGTTAGATAAGATAAGATTAGCTAAAACTTTATTGATCCCTTGGGAAGACTCCGTCAGGGAAATTGAGGTTCCAGCAGCATTGCATAGCAGCACACAGAGTAAGAAATAGAGGTGGGCGGATCGATCCTAATATCAATAATATTGATACCAATGTTTGTATTGATATTGAACGATCATCATGTAAAAAGATTGATAGTCAAGCTTTTTTCTCTCCCGCACGCACTGACTGCTGCACATGCAGATTCTTCAAAGTCTACTCTCTGTCTGTAAGAGCAGCGCTGCGCTGTGTCACAAAACACGGAGCAGCGCACCCTTGTATTGTGGCTTGTCAGCCCTCTACCTCAGGAGATTTTGTTTTAAGGTGTGTTGAGTGATATTTTTTTAAACAAAAATGTTGATTGTGATAATAAAGTATTTTGTTGTCACGTACAATGTATGGTGAAATTCTATCCTAGGTCTTTTGGATCCTTTGGATCTATGAAGCTTAAATATGAAAAAGTATCGGTATCGATATCTATATCGATATCGGCGATACTGGGCCTGTATTTACTTGGTATCGGATCAATACCAAAATTCCCGGTATCACCCACCTCTAGTAAGAAGCACACAAGGTATCAAAAGTAAAAGTAAAAAACAATTTGACAATATAAATACACAAATATAAAAATACCAGAAATACTGCTCGCTACTGGTTTACTGGCTACTACTGTTCCTCTCTTTCCCCTCGTCTGTCTTCCTGTTACCCCTCCTTCCCTGAGGGACAAAGGAGTTTTTCAGTCTGTTGGTTCTGCACTTGGGAAGGAGCTGTCTGTGTCTGAAGAGGCTCCTCTGGCTGAGAATGACAGTGTGCAGAGGGTGATTGGCATCGTCCATAATGTCCAGCAGTTTGTCCAGTGTTCTCTTCTCTGCCACCATCACCAGAGAGTCCAGCTTCATGCCAACCACAGAGCCAGGCCACCTGATCACTTTGTTCAACCTGGATGTTTCCTTCTTGGATGTGCTGCCCCCCAGGACACCATGGTGTAAAAGAGGACAGTGGCTACCATGGACTGGTAGTACATCTACAGGAGTTTCCTGCAGATGTTAAACAACTAGAGCCTTCTCAGAAAGTACAGCCTGCTCCATCCCTTTCTGTACAGGTGGTTGGTGTAGGTTGTCCAGTCTAGTTTGCTGTCCAGCCACAGTGTGAGGTACTTGTAGGAATTATCCACAGCCTCCACCTCAACTCCCTCGATCAGAACTGGTCGCGGTGTTGGTCTTGTCTTCCCGAAGTCAGTCCTCCCCGTGTCTGCATGGGTTTCCTCTGATTGCTTCCTCACACTTCCAAGGACATGCAAGTGAATGTGTTTCTCTGTCTATATGTGACCCTGCGGTGGACTGGCATCCTGTCCAAGGTGTGTGCCTTGTAGAAGAATTTTTAGGTCCATATTTGAACTGTGATGAACTATCAAGTGTCCTGATCCGAACTGTATGTCCTCTGGTTGAACTAGCAGGTGTTCAACCCAAAAAAAGGGCTCTATTAGTCATTTAGTCTGTCAGGGGCTTTCCAAGGCCTTTTAGGTGCTTTCCCCGCAGGCCGCGGTGCAGGGGCCTCAGGCCAGCTGCACGTGTGGCTGAGGCCACGTGCGGAGGGGGCCTCAGGCCAGCTGCACCTGTGGCTGAAGGTCTTTTAAAAAAATCAGTTGTAAATCCTTCACGTTTTAATGGGAGCGTTTGTCACATTGAAATAATGGCCTAACACCTGCTTAGGGTTCACTAGAGGACGCTTCCAATAGAAACCATGTCTTAGGAATGAAATAAATAAAAAAGTTGAAGGAGGAGCGATGCCCGCGGGTCTCCAATAAATAGATGAGCGCGGTTGTCACTTATTCAGTCTCTCTAGAGGACTCAGTTTGTCTAAGCTTTGTGTCGAAGGCTTAAATAAACTTAAAAACTCTGTGCATTTTATCTTGCTTAAGGCTGAATTATTCTAAAGTGTTGTGTCATTTTCTAGCATATCACTTGCAATTAGTTTGTGTTATCTAAAAGACGACATCCTGAGAAGACTAAAGACGAGCCGCGACAGAACTTGGCGAGCCAGCTTCAGGAGGGTCCAGGGGCATTCCGGCAGCCTGGGGCAGTCCAGCTCATCCCTCCAGACCGTAAATAACAGTGATCACGACTAAAAGGTAAGCAGAAACCTTTTATAATTTCTGCACGATCTGGAGGAGTGAGTCGGGATTTCCGCCCAAGTTGACAGGTGATATTTTTTTTAATTGCCTCTTACCCAAAAGAACCTGGACTAAGAAAATTGATAAGAGACCAAAAAAAAAAAAAAAAAGATAAGATTGAAAATTATCAGGCCTTGTAGATAAAATGCTCAGAAGGTGTGTGTGTTCCCGGGAAAAAGAATGTCTGTGTGAGTGAAAGGTCAGGAATGTTCATGAACTCTGGTGCGGAAAGAGTGCGTGAAGAACTAACCTGGATGCTTGGAGAATAATTGGTGTTGAAATTCGTTACTAACGTGCCGGCTGATAGCATGCGCTGTAGGGGTTAATTTAGGGGAGTATACTGACAAATAGATACAAGGTAATACAAGGTTATTTAAAGAGTTTAACAGAGACTGAAGTGAAATAAGTGAGAAAAAAGAGTTTAACAGAGAATACGTGCAGAGGAAGCACAAGATAAGCGCCTGAGGGGGCGCAGTAGAAATACCGTACGTGATAAAGAGATTTAAAAGTGCAAAGTGGCACAGCTGATAGTAAGTAAAAGAGCTCAATAAAGGACGTCATTTTTTAAGAAAAGAGAAAAACTATAAAAAATAAAATAAATGAAGAGTTAATGCAGAATACATGAGAATTAATGAAGCAGAAAATAGTGCAGTAAGGCACCAGATACACGCTTGTGGGGCGTGGGAGAAGAATAAGTAATTAAGTACACAGTAATATGAGTTTTTTTATAAGAAAAGAAAAAGAGAATATTTTCAGTGCAAAGGCACATTAAGCTCACGAGGAGCTCAGTAAGTGAAAAAAGGTAGAAGAAAGTGCAGAAAGGCACAGGATACGCACGCGAGGCGCGGTAAGGCGTAGAAATAAATGAAATATTGTATGCTCAGAAAGGAGCTGGTGAAAAATAATATATTAAGCACAGGATACGCACGCGAGGCGCGGTAAGGCGTAGAAGTAAATGAAATATTGTACGCTCAAAGAGGGCTTGTAAAAAAGTAATATATGAAGTTGCTGACAGCGCCGGAGAAGCTGTCTAACGTGAAGAAGAGATACATGCTTAAACAGAACACATTGGTGTTAAGTGAATAAAAAGGTTGTTTAAAGCCGCGGAGTGAAAAGTGGCAGAAGTCTAGATAGAGATATATAGAAAGTTGTTTTTAATAATTTTTGTGTATAAAGCTGTTGAAAATTGTGTGTGGGAGAGTGGAGAGTAAGCGGGGAGGTGCAAGCAAAAAGCTGTGGGCTTGCAAGCTGGCTGACATACAAGATTAATGTGAAAGAGTACGAGGGGGAGGTATTTAGACCCAACAGGAGGACTTGGGAGGGGCATGACAGGCAGAGAGTAAAGTGTGAAACAGAGACAGTGAAGAAAAAGACAGGAGAAGAGTGCTATGTAAATACAGAAAAGGTAGATATTATTTCAAAGAGAGAAAACTAATAAACAAACATAGCAGAAAAAGAAAGAAGAAGCAGAAAGTTAAAAAATTAGAAGGAAAATAGAAGAAAGTCGGGAGCAAAGACATTAGGAAGTGTTAGGGTTGTAAGAGGATTAAATAAATAAAGTTGGTTATAAATCAAAAGAGTTAAAGCTTAGATTATAGTGAAAAAGCTGACAGACTGATCAATGCTTGGGACAGTCTTTGATGGGAGACTTAAGTGATGATGAAATAATACTCCCAGAACATTACTTGACTGACGGAGACATCGAAACCCAGGGAATCAGGACACATTTTGGCTGGAAAGGACCTATTTTGACAGGGTAGGAGCAGAACATTGGCAGGACGAACAAGAGATCAATCAGAAATTATGGCAGATTACTAAGGTAATCAATCTGAAGCAAAAGAAAGAACAATTCCCTCTAATTAATTGGGAGCTGCTGATAAGACGTCTGTGGCATCAGGGTTTAACCCCGTGGCTGGAGCTGCTTTGTGCTGACCCTAATAGAGAACTTAGCATACCATTAAATCATTTAGTAACACTACCAACCGATCCAGGTGAAGAACTGTTTCCTAGGTTGACTCTGACTGTGGTCCCAAGGAAGGTTCGGTGGGAAACAGGTAAATTTTCATATTTAGTTAAAGAAAAAGAAGACGGGCATAACAGTTGGAAATTTAATCCTTTTAAGGGTTTAAAATACAAAACAGGTGTTACAGCCAGCAAGTTATTGGTCTGGATCAGGACAGCCCCTGAGGGACTACCAGAACACCATAGAAACACCTCACATAGCGTTTGTCAGGGTTACATGGGTAACTCTCAAGGTCAAGGTCGGGAAAGTACCCCGCTAGACTTAGTACTAAGAAAATATCCAGGAAAACGCACTAAGGCCAACCAATGTATGAGAAAGTGGCACAAAAGGTCACATGGGGGCAGGCAATGGCCTTTGGTGGGATCATTTGATCCGGTGATGTGTGAAGCAGTTGCGGTAGAAATACAGAAAAAAGAAATTAAAGATCAGCAGAAGAACGTGAAAAACAACAAAAAACGCACTGAAGAAAAAGAAGTTTTGGCCTTGTTCAAGCAGGAAGCACAGAGGCTACAGCAGAAAAGAGAAAAAATGACAGAGGAAAGATCCAAAGAGACTAAAGCCAGTGCACCGAGCTGGGAAGCAGAGCCACCCCCATATAAACGTCATGATATGGGGAAGACAGCTGGACAATTTGTATTAGGAACTCGTGAAGAGGACCAAGGCATGGATGTGGAGGGCAAATTCACACTGACACTATGTACATCTAGTTTACCTTTACATGTCACCCTGATGTTCGATGCCAAACAAGAACAAACTGACTATGCATGCTGCTGGGATGCATTGATGAATCAACGGCTGTTTCACATAACCACCACAGAAATTTATTTAGGCCCCCAAGGGGCCGCAGCTTCTGTCAAGCTAACTTCAGCTGAACGACAATGGTATCAAGTGCCGAATGCCACACCTCATGTGACCCTTTTAGTCTCAGAAAAATACGAATCCCATGACCTAGGTCCAATGGTAAAGACAGCCTCAGAAGTTGAAGAATGGCAAAACATGGAAAGTCCACAAGTACATCTGTCAAAAGACCAGCAGTTTATACGAATTAATTTAAAAGTAAATGATGAGGCTATAGCTCAAAAAGTGGAGCTCAGTCCTAGACCAGAGGGACAGATCGGCCCAACAAGAGAAATTGTTAGAGCAAATACCACCAGTGGTGTGGTCCAAAAGCAAAACAGATGTAGGACTAGTAAAAACAGCCTTACCAGTAAAAATAAAAGTAAAACCGGGAGCAAAACTGCCTCACCAAAGGCAGTATCCATTAAAACCTCAGGCTATTGAAGGCATAAAACCAGTAATTAAGGGACTAATGGCAGCTGGAGTTTTAATAAAAACTGCAAGCCCATGCAATACTCCTATCTATCCTATCCCTAAAAACAATACCAAAGAGTATCGGCTGGTACATGATCTGCGTCCTATCAATGCAATAATAGAAATGGATGCACCTATAGTACCTGACCCGCATACTATACTATCAAGCATCCCTGCTGGAGCAAAATGGTACACAGTAATAGATCTGTGTTCAGCCTATTTCAGTGTGCCTGTGCACCCAGACTCACAACATTTGTTTGCATTCACATTTCTGGGACAACAGCTAACGTATACACGGCTACCTCAGGGACTGAACCTGTCCCCAGCCATCTTTAACAAAGTCCTGGCTGAAGATTTACAACACCTTGACATACCCAGTACATTGGTGCAATATATGGATGATCTCCTTATTGCATCAGAGACTCAAGAACAGTGTGAAAAAGATGCATTAATTGTATTGCATGCATTGGCAGATGGAGGTCATAAAGTAAGTAAGGACAAATTGCAGTTCTGCAAACAACAAGTAGAATACTTGGGAAGACAGTTGTGTGGGACCACGCGATGTATAGCCCCAAGCCAAGTGGAGGCTATAATCAAGGCTCCCAAACCCCAAACAGTGGGACAGATGCTTTCATTCCTTGGGATGGCAGGGTACAGTCGGCCGTGGATTTGTGATTATGCTATAAAAACTGCACCTTTGCGTGCCATGATTAGAGCAGTGGGGCAAACAAGCAATGCAGCTCTCCTCGTCTGGACAGATCAGGCAACGGGAGCTTTTGAGGCCCTAAAAACAGACATGCAATCTGCTCCCGCGTTAGGTAACCCAGATTATGGGAAACCTTTCCATTTGTATGTTAAAAAAAACTGGATATGCTTGTGCTGTACTAATGCAGGAAACAAATGAAGGAAAACAACCATTGGCCTATTATAGTACAAAGCTTGACAACATTGAAACAGGATTGCCACCATGCTATCAGGGTCTAGCAGCAGCTGCCTTTGCATTTCAAAAAGCATCATCCATAATCATGGGACATGCAGTAACGTTGTACACGTCGCATCAGTTACATGTCCTGCTAACCAGTCAACGTTTTGTCTTAACACAAGCTAGACGCACTGGATATGAAGTTGTGTTGTCCGCTCCAGAAATAACAATACAACGTTGTCACACGGTGAATCCCGCCACCAAATTGACCACACCGTTAGATGGTACTCCACATAACTGTGTGGCAGAGACAGAGAAATTTTTGAGAGCCAGAGAACATTTGTATAATCACGCCATAGATGCAGATCTAACCCTGTTCGTGGATGGCTCATGCTTTCGGGATGCTGCGGGATTGCATGCGGGTATGGGGATTGTTAGATTAAACACGGATGGCGAGACCTTTGAATTACTGGAGTCCCAAGGAATTGATCAGCCTTGTTCAGCCCAACTGGCAGAAATCAAAGCCTTAACTATGGCTTGCCAGATAGCTAAGGATCAACGTGTTAATATCTACACAGACTCAGCCTACGCTTATGGCGTATGTCATGTACATGCAAACATTTGGAAACAAAGGGGATTCCTGAGAGCAGATGGCACCCCTGTCACTCATGGAGAAGCGATTTCCCAACTGTTACAAGCTCTCCAATTACCGTCTGAGGTAGCCATCATTAAATGTGCAGCTCATCAAAAGAATAATAACATCATAGTTCAAGGTAACAATCTAGCAGATGATGCAGCTCGCAAAGGAGCACAAGGAGAAAATATGTTTCCCCTGCTAACCATCCAAGATTGTGCCCCACTGGTTTCACTTGACGCACTGATAGTGGCTCAATGTAGGGCCAGTGGAGAAGAAAAACGAATGTGGGTTAAACGAGGCGCTATTGAGACACGCAGTCAGGGGCCAGCGGACAAGCTGTGGCGCAGTAGTCATGGACATTTTGTGTTACCCACCAATTTATTACGACATGCAATCATTTGGGCCCACGGACCCGATCATTGTTCGCGAGTCCAAATTATGAACAAACTAAAAGCTGTCTGGTGGTCACCATATATGGCAGCTACAGTGGACCGTTTGTTGAATGAGTGTGAGGTATGTGCACAGTACAATGTCCGGAAATCATTCACAGCCCCTTTAGCCCACATTCCGGTCCCTGATGGGCCATTCAGACATCTTATGATGGATTTCATAGACATGGGAGCTGAAAATCGAGTTAAACGAATGAGATATGTTTTGGTAGTGATATGCAGATTCAGCCGATGGATTGAGGCAGTAGCCTCTGCAAATCAAGACCATAAAACGGTAGCCAAATTCTTGTGCCGAGACGTCTTTCCAAGATTTGGCATTCCAGATACTATCTCATCTGACAACGGTAGGGCTTTTGTAGCCAAGGTTACACAAGAAACATTCAAACAATTGGGTATCAAACAGAAGTTTGGGTGTGTTTATCACCCTCAATCAAATGGGGCAGTGGAACGGGCTAATGGCATTTTAAAGAACAAACTAGCAAAAATCATAGCAGACAGCAATGGCAAACTAACCTGGCTGGATGCGTTGCCGCTTGCTTTATTGTCAATGCGCTCACAAACTAACCGACTAACCCATTTGACACCATTTGAAGCTCTTACAGGTCGGCCAATGCCTATTCCATACCTGAGAGGACCCTACGAAGGACCATCGCTGGAGCAGCTACAAGACGAATGGCATAATTATCTGAGACAGTTAACCCAAATACACAAAACTATCTTTTTGCAGGTCAAAGGTGCTACAGAAGACAGAGAAGCAGAGATTCCACTCGAAAATCAGAGCATCCAGCCTGGTGATCTGGTTTACGTCAAGGTGTTCAAAAAGAAGTGGGACAGGCCCCGCCGAGAAGGTCCTTTCAAAGTTATTCTTGCCTCACGTACAGCAGTCAAAGTAGACGGTAAGGACACTTGGTTTCATTTAAACCACTGCTGTAGGGTTGGTGGCCCAGCGCCCCTGCGGCCTCGGCAAGCTCGTCTTGGCAGAGCCGCCGGGCCAAGGGGGGAAGCAGGAGAAGCCAGAGACCCTACAGCAGCACCGAGGGACGGCCACGCCTCCCTGCAGCCAGAAGAAGCACCGAGGGAAGGCCACGCCTCCCTGCAGCCAGGCGAACACTGGCCAAGGCGCTCACAGAGACTGATTGAACAAAGACGACGCACAGCTTCAGAGAGTAGTGGATCCCTGCCAGATAGAGCAGCGACAGACTCAGATGCAGACTCAGAGACAACTGGAGACGCAGGCCAACAGACAGACAGAAATACAGACCGACAGATAGACAGGCCACAGGAGACATCAGACTCTGACAGCAACTCAGTAGATTTACCGACAGAAGAACCGCAGGAAGTACAACCCAGACAAAGCACAGATACACCACACATCCCTAGTGACAGCTCATCTAGTGACGGCTCACTTAGTAGCACATCTAGTAGCACATCTCAACAGTCATCAGAGCAATGATTAAGGAATTATTCAAGGGATTGACAATACTACTGGTGGTCAGTATGGGAGAAAATAGACATCCAAAACATACAACGGACTGTGCCGTGGCCATGGCCGCAATAGCAGCTAAACAAGGCATTCTAAACACAGGAAAAACATATAATTTGGTATACATTAAATCAAAAGCCTACAAGAACATAGGAATACAGGGAAAGCTGGGGGATTACATATTAGGCGAAGCCATTAGCATCAAATGTGAAGAGGAGGGAACACTCAACATAGAGGTAATTTGTGATAAAAGAGGATGCAGGGAAACCAAGCAAGACGTAACTGTTACAGTACATGAAGCCACAAAATGGGTAAAAATCAAACCAAGGAAAAAGAGGACAATTAGAAGCCTAGAAACAAGCAGTCACTTAGGGAGATGGGATCCCAGTACAGACCTAGCCCGCACACAAGGGTTGAAGACCAATTTATTTTACCAATGGTTGAAATTTTCGGCTAGGCAGATCAGTGAAAAGCCTTGCATAGCCTGTCACCGGAAAGGTGTGATACCTCAGGCTAAACCCCTACCTGATATCAATAACTGTTATAGGAGTCCCCAACATAACTCAGACCAAGCAGAATGCTATACACAATGTGTTATGAAAATGGCAGTAGGTGATGAAAAATATGCTGCCGACAGTAAACTTTGTCCAGTGCCCCTAAGTACAGAAGGAACCGTTCCACCTATGATTAAAATAGAGAAAGGGATGATACACCCATTCTGTATAGCTAAAGGCTTAGTAGCACAATACATAAGCGATTGGCAGGTAGGGACGACCCAGCCAAAACACCACATACAGTGTATGCAAAAGCAGCAAGAATACAAACCGGCCAAAACAGCATGGAACATTACCGTCTGTCACACCCTGCCAGCAGCAGGCATACAGTGTGAACAAATAGTACCGGCCACAGGGGGGTCTGTAATTGGACTGAATCTCACCCATGCTTCATGGGTATCTACTCCAAATTTAGCTAAGGGAACGGTACCCTTAGCTGACATCTTTTGGATATGCGGACAAAAAAGGAAACTCCTGTCATCGCTGTCCCCGAATTGGAAAGGCCTTTGTGCTCCTGTGATGCTCACAGGAGCAATAACAGTAATTGAAATGCCGAATTCAATACAACCCATGCCACAGAAACTTCGTAAGAAAAGAGGAATAATGACGTTTAAAACAGACTACAACATCACAGTAAGAAACGGGATACCAGAAGGGATACCCCGACAGTTAGAAGCCATAGACAGTAGCAGAGTTAAAGCAGATGAAGACGCGGATAAATGGGGATGGGCATTGGCTCTGTTCGGGGTTACTCCAAAAATCCGTTCTAGGTTCCAGGAGGTGCAGTGGATTAATTACTTGTGGTATAATCAGCAAAGATACCTGAACTGGACATTGGCAGCAGTAGGAGCCTTAACCGAACAACTGCACGCCACCTCGCTAATGACAATGCAAAATAGATTAGCTATCGAGATGATGATGGCTGATGAACAAGGAGTTTGTATTATGATCAAAGCCACCGAATGTTGCACAGCTATTCCCATGCGTACAGGGGAAGACGGAAATTTGACAGAGCTCTTAATCACACTTGGAGAGATGCAACAGGAACTGTTAAGTAACTCCATAGGAGGGAGAAATGAAACTGACGATTCTGGATACATTGTAGGGAATGGAATGAATATTGGCCCACTATTTTCACTGTTTGGGACTCTAAGGAGAGGGTGGATATCATGGAAAGACTGGTTATACCAGATAGGTGTAATCTTGGCACTAACAGGGGTGACGGTCTTGCTGGTAATATGTTGTGGTATTCCCTAGATAAAATTTCTGGTCAATAAATTGATTTCATCCACAGTAGGACAGCTCCCACTGTTAGCCATCCGAGCCCTGGAAGAAAGCACAAACAAAACAGACAGAGAACCAGAATATATGGAAATGGATGAAATACCAATTATCCTCCCCGACAGCCCCCAGCTCCCTAATATTGTGGCGTACACCCCAGATAGGGAGGACTGGGATGGACCGTGCTTGGTGATATTGTAGACGAGGAAGAAGACATGCACGCACATTTACATTCACACTCATGCACCCACAAAAATGAGGGATAGGATAGACAATATCTGAAAGAATGACATGGAGCTGTAATAATGAACGTATATGTATATTACTAGGACACAGGAGTATGGCTGAGAGACCAGACTCCCCTGATCAGGGACCTATGCCTGATCTGCCTCTATCAAGTCTGATTGGACTCTCAGAACTGTTTGGAGAAGAGGATATACAGGAGGGATGGTCGAGACATGATTGGTCACCACAGCCGCCTTCCATCCAGCAGCTAAACCAGTTGGCAACAGAAGGATCTTCATCGTTCCAGCACCTGGCGATGACGGCTTCACAGAATCTGCCTGCAGCAAGAGTCGGCCCGAGGACTCCACCATCACCTGAAGGACCCTTTGGACTCAGGAACACACCCCTTCCGTAGATGCCATGGAGACAGTCACATGTGCCAGTGGCAACGATACCCTCCAGGGGAGGCAGCCAAGGTCGGCCATATGCAGCAACCGCCCGAGTGCATCCTAGACCCAATTCACTGCTAGGCCCTGTCCCCAGCTTTCCACCCCCAAGGCAGGAGAGATATTCTGATCAGCCCAGTACCTCTGGAGGAGGATCAGCAGGGGTGGACCTTAGTCGAACTCACCCACCAGGACAGAGGGGAGCTTTGTACAGGCTACTAAATGCCAAGAGTGTCCCAACCACTTGCCTGTGCGACATCAACAATACTCCCCCCACACACGAAATGCCTTCCCCCTTGTACTTCCTGTCCCCTGGACTGCACAACCTTAATCTGGTCATGGTCACCCCATAGGACATGGCAATCTTGGTTCGAGAGCTTCGTCTTCCACAAGAGTCTGTTCCAAAAACCTTGGAGCAGCTCCTGCCCCTCACAAATCACATTCCCCATGAGCTATTTGAGGAAATCATGCCACAACTAAGTCAGACAGCTGCATACCTGTTCAGGATACACCGTGACAATGCCAACATCTCTTGTGCTCAGGAGGGCCTCCATACTCAACTGTGTGGTCTTCAGTCTAGTATGGACATGCTAGCCTGCATGATGGAGCATATGGAAAGGGAACAGCTAGGGCTGGCCACCACCACCCTGAATGTGGGCAAGAATTCTCTGGGGGCCCTGTACAACCTGGCCAAGCAGCACAAGGAGCTGGAAAGATCCATCAGAGAACTGCACGACTGTCTGAAAGCCAGAATTCCTGATCCTTCCCCCACTACCCCTGAAAGGCCAACCTCCCCATGTTCCCCAACTTCTCCCAAAACTTCAGATGCTGAGTAAATGCTGAGGAGCGCGGACTGACGTAATGGCACTGAACACGGACTATGATCTTGGTTCTTGAGTTTGAATTGCGGACTGGTTTCAGAAATCTGAGTGTAAATAAAAACAAAGAAGGATATATGTTAGTAACGAAGGTTGGGTAAATGTCTGTCCTTACCATCATCTGCGTAACACAGATAAAGCTAAATGCATACACATAGATATCACATTGCAAAGTTATAAAAAGGGGACCCTTACACGGCGTGTTTGTAGATTTAGTAGTAAAGATGCACCATAGGGACCCCTTTTTCTTAAATTATAGCATGCCTCAAGAGACATGCATCGCCTAAATTTGGTGTCTGGCCAAAACGGGCATTAGAAAACAAGCTGAAAAAGAAGAAAAACAAAGTGGAAAATGTTGAGAAATGGCCTATAATGAAAACCATTATATGATTGACTAAGGCAAATGACTTAAGGACGGACATGAAGGGAAACCATTTATTGTGTTTTATCATTTAATTAGACATAGCTGCGCTAACCTTAGAATAGTTTCTTGATTGGTCGACTAAATAGTGGTAACGTAGGCGTTATTTGATGCATTTAAGTAATACATGTGTGACTCTTTAACAAAATAATATGTAGAACCAAGTATAATGGGTTGGAGCCTCTGGTTGAGTGAGTCAATAGATGCCAGAAGATGATTGGTTGCACTGATGTCAATGTAAAGCCTTTACTTTGCCATGATTAAGAAGTTGCTGTAACTTGTTTTATGTGGCCATTTTAAGTGCCTTGAATTACACCAAAACACATTGTTTGAATGTCACCTTGCGTTGATATAATCCGGCTAATTGCTCACCTTGTGCCTTAGTATGTAGGTTCACCTGCACTGCAATATATTTACCGTGTGAAGTATCACTGATATTCATATCCGCACCAGAGTTATCAGTAAGTCGAGTGATGTGTTTTTCTTTTTTATTGCAATGCACAAATGAGGATGTCTTGTCAGTAAACAACCCAAGAGTATAGTTGATGTAATGGGACTCTTTCGAGTCCCAGAGGAGGGACTGTAGAAGAATTTTTAGGTCCATATTTGAACTGTGATGAACTATCAAGTGTCCTGATCCGAACTGTATGTCCTCTGGTTGAACTAGCAGGTGTTCAACCCAAAAAAAGGGCTCTATTAGTCATTTAGTCTGTCAGGGGCTTTCCAAGGCCTTTTAGGTGCTTTCCCGCAGGCCGCGTGCAGGGGCCTCAGGCCAGCTGCACGTGTGGCTGAGGCCACGTGCGGAGGGGGCCTCAGGCCAGCTGCACCTGTGGCTGAAGGTCTTTAAAAAAAATCAGTTGTAAATCCTTCACGTTTTAATGGGAGCGTTTGTCACATTGAAATAATGGCCTAACACCTGCTTAGGGTTCACTAGAGGACGCTTCCAATAGAAAACCATGTCTTAGGAATGAAATAAATAAAAAAGTTGAAGGAGGAGCGATGCCCGCGGGTCTCCAATAAATAGATGAGCGCGGTTGTCACTTATTCAGTCTCTCTAGAGGACTCAGTTTGTCTAAGCTTTGTGTCGAAGGCTTAAATAAACTTAAAAACTCTGTGCATTTTATCTTGCTTAAGGCTGAATTATTCTAAAGTGTTGTGTCATTTTCTAGCATATCACTTGCAATTAGTTTGTGTTATCTAAAAGACGACATCCTGAGAAGACTAAAGACGAGCCGCGACAGCCTCCTCTCGTCCAATGACCACTGGCATAGGCTCCAGCCCTCTGTGACCCTTAACCAGAATATGAATACATGAATAATATTTATCTCTGCCAAAGAGGTTATGTTTCTATTATTGTATGTTTCATTATAAAACCTGACACTTTAGTCCAACTCAAACATTTTAACCCTCTGGGGCCGACGCCGTTGTATACGACGGCTAAGACCAAGCTTTACTAAATTATAAATAACTTTTTAATGATATGAGATAGAAACTTACTCTTTTTTTTTTGCAGAAAAGTTAACTCCACTGACTTTCGAGCCAGCCATCGGCCATCTTTGTACTCCTCATAGAAGCTGTGTGATGACGTGCGCAATGTGAGTGTCCAATTGGAATTGATTCACCGTCACATGGTTTTCCAAAATCCAATCGTAGGGCAGATTCACCTCACGTGAAAAGCCAAAGATCGTTTTCAGGAGTGATATGTTACTAGTTGGCCCATTTGAATAGCCCCCTGGGTGCTCCAATGAGTACATACTATTGGACTCCAAATGCACCCTGCGCCATTATGCACAGCGATCACTGAAAGCAGATGGAGCGTGCTCACGTGCTCAAACAAAGAGTGTGTAACTATCGGGATTGCTCCACTAGTTTGCATGTGAATGTTACTAGATAACTCTGTTGCTTTCTCGGCATAAAGCACTGTTTACTATATCAATGGACAACAAAACGCATAGACCATTTTGTATATATTGTTCAAAATGTGCATTTGTGTTTATTGTTTGAACCTTTTTGTTGTACAGTCTTTCACACAAGACCTCAAATTACCTTTATAAAGTGTCAAAACAGTTGTTTATTATAGTTTGCTGTGTGTTTTGAATAAATGTGTGTGGACAATTGTTTTTCGCTTTATTTTTACCTTGCCTATTTTTGATTGTAAACCTTTATTACACTTATAAAACACAACAAAACATATATATTCTGAAAGCACAGGTTGTCCTGAAAAAAAAGAGAGACATAAAACTTAATTGTGAGATGCAGGGAGAGCTGTTAACAGCAATAATAAAACATTTATGCCAGCCAAGTGAACTGTCCAAAAAAATGCCCTCAGACCCCAGAGGGTTAAGAGGTAAATGATTACTTCAAACGTATTAGTGAGTCTCTTTGGCTGCTCCCTTATTTTCACTTGGGGTCACCACAGCAGATCCAGGATGGAGTTCTACACCGGATGCCCTTCCTGCCACAAGTCCATATTATATGGAGAATGGGCAAGGGTGGGTATTGAACAGCGACCCTTTCCGCACTGAGAAAACAAGCACACTTAACCACTTGGCTTCCACCCCTACCTATGACCTCAAACCTATTAAGTAAAGTTAACTAAAGTTAATAATTTTCATTCTTTTTCTACACCTGTTTATTCCAATTAAGAATCCCAATGGGGCAGGAGCCTATCGCAGTAGTCATTAGGCATGAGGCAGGGTACACCCTGGACATGGCTCAGTGCTTAGTATTCAAGTCTTGCAACTATACAGTAAGACATGAAGCACCAGGACCCTAAATAGACCTTTGTTCTCCTGCATTGCCAAATACCTCCATCCCGCAAGCTCATGACTCCATAAGCTCTTCTCAGATGTCTCCTGATCTCAAAAGCCAAGGACCCAGATACATGAATGTCACTGCCAAGACAAGTGAATGCCTCTTCAAGGTCAACACTTTCGCAGCATACAGACAAATTTCTGATGGCTGAGCCTTAGTTTTGTTCCAGGACAATCTCAAACGCAAACACTCCAACGACAATAATAAATCTGATGTAAATTAATATAGGTTGGACAATTATGCACAAAGACACCCAATCTCACAAATAAAACAAATGTAAATTCCTTAAATTAATCCGTCAAAGATCTCTGTGCCATGCTTAGAAGATCAAATTGTCCCCTGCATACAAAACATTAGCAGATTGACACTGTCACACCGACTATCCGACTGGGCTCCTTTCACACATAATTGCAGGCTCTGATTTCACCCGCCGAGGGAACAGGTGCAAAGGGAGAACAGTCCAGGCCCAGTGTCTCCTCAGGCTTAAGACCTTTTCCTGACTCTGAGAGGCCTGTATTGACAGAGACAGAGGGGGGACGCCGGTGCCAATAAATCACTGCAAATGTGTAAATGCCGCTGCACCGCATTCCGTTAAAGAACAGGAGGCCAAACAGCTACAAGTTCCTTTCTCTTTCAGTTTCTGTTGTTTTAAGGCCTTCCCCCTTCTCCCATTCACATTACCCTCACCAGTTCTCCACTCCCCGCAGCCTGTCTACATCCCTCACTCTCTCTGCTTCCCCAAGCAGCTAATAGTATAATTTGAGGAGGAATGTTCCCAGAGTTTCCTGTGAATTCTGTCATTATTCATCCAAATGACCTCTGTGCTCCTCCCTGTTCCATTCTGTGTCACTAACACACTCTCCAGCCATGACTGGGTGAGGACGAAGAAGGAAAATACCAAGAATTGCTTAAGAAAAGAGACTGAAATCTTGCCTACATACTCAGGGCCCTTTCTCAACTTGCAATAACTCATGATCTATGTTGCATAACCCAAGTGTATTTGGTGCATGCCTAACTCCACTTGGTGATTTACTCACTCATCTTCAACCGCTTAGTCCAATTAAGGATCGTGGGGGGGCTGGAGCCTATCCCAGCAGCCATAGAACATGTGGCAGGGTACACTCTGGACAGGACGCCAGTCTGTCACAGACTTTGTGATTTACACGGTGCATATTCTGAGCACAAAGTAAGGCACAAGGTGCAATTAATTAGTCATGATGGGTCTGCTGTGAGATGGGCATTTTTTATCCACTTTAAGGGCTCAATGCAGATCTTCTCTAGATCTTTCAGGTTTTGAGGTTCAGCTCCCTGCAAAGATTTTCTATTGAGTTCAGGTCTGGAGACTGGCTAGGCCACTCTAGGACCTTGAAATGCTTCTTACGGAGCCCCTCCTTAGTTGCCCTGGCTGTGTGTGTCGGGGCATTGTGATGCTGGAAGACCCAGCCATGACCCATCTTCAATGCTCTTACTGAGGGAAGGAGGTTGTTTGCCAAAATCTCACGACACATGACCCCATCCATTCTCCCTTCAATACAGTGCAGTCGTCCTGTCCCATTTGCAGAAAAGCACCCCCAAAAATGATGTTTCCACCCCCATGCTTCACAGCTGGAGCAGTGTTCTTGGGGTTGTTCTCATCCTCCAAAAACGACGAGTGGAGTTGATACCAAAAAGCTCTATTCTGGTCTCATCTGACCACATGACCTTCTCCCATGCCTTCTCTGGATCATCCAGATGGTCACTGGTGAACTTCAAACGGGCCTGGACATGTGCTGGCTTGAGCAGGGGGACCTTGCTGCCCTGCAGGATTTTAAACCATGACAGCATCATGTGTTACTAATGTAATCTTTGTGACTGTGGTCCCAGCTCTCTTCAGGTCATTAACCAGGTCCTCCTGTGTAGCTCTGGGCTGATTCCTGACCTTTCTCAGAATCATCCTTACCCCACAGTGAGATCTTGCATGGAGCTCCGGACTGAGGAAGATTGACAGTCATCTTGTGTTTCTTCCATTTTCTAATAATTACACCAACAGCTGCTGCCTTCTCACCAAGCTGCTTGCCTGTTGTCCTGTAGCTCATTCCAGGCTTGTACAGGTCTACAGTTGAGTGTGTGGACAGGTGTCTTTTATGCAGGTAACGAGTTCAAACAGGTGCAATTAATACAGGTAATGAGTGCAGGGTTTCATAAAGAAAAACTAACAGGTCTGTGAGACAAACCCGGCACCACGAGGGGGCTTTTGGGGGTGATGCCCCTCACTTCATCCGCCCCCTCGGATGTGAGAGTTATCAAAAATAAAAATAAAAAAGAAAGAAAAAGAAATACTGGAAAATATAGCGCCTCACAGTTTCGCAAATTTTTTAGTCCAATTTTGCATGCATTTTTTTTTTTTTTTTTTACAGCGCATTGTGCTCTGTGTCCTCATCAAGCAGGCCGGTGTTCTGTCGAGATGACGGGACACCTGTTGCGGCACCGCGAAGGGAGAGTACGCGCATTGTGTTCTGCGTGACTGTTTATAAGAATCTTCTCGCCAACAGAGCGCCAACAACTACCCATAACTGTGTTCTTCACTCGGAAAAAGACACCTGCAGCGAGGTGTGACTCAGTGGAAAAAGATGTGGCGTCAAGACGAAGAGGCGCGATCAGAGGAACTGTGAAATACTGGTCAGTCACTATTAATAATTCTTATGTGTCCAACCTCGTAGGTTGATTATTAAAATTAAATTTGTTAGTTCTAAAAGCCATCATAATTATTTATAGGAAAACATTCTATTTTTATTTCTCAGACAAATGTTTGGGCCTGAAAACAGGTTCGTCTTATTTTTCTACTAAGGTTTGAACTTTGAGAGTGTTTACACACGAGAGAAAAGTAAGAAAATGTTAATGCCTGATTGAGAAAAGTGTATAAAGTGTGTAGTGAGGGGTTTTACAGCCTTAAAACGTCTATAATAATTGCAAAAAATAACGCTGTCTACTTCGCGGATTTTGCCTATTGCAGGCTATTTTTAGAACGTAACTCCCGCAATAAATGAGGGACCACTGTATATCTACATGAAAGGTTTATCTTTGACCCGTTGTGTGACTGCCCAATTGCGCTGTGTTTGTGCTTGTGATGGAGGGCTGTATGTGGGGTTAATCTACTGTCTCGTGTCGTTTCTCAGATCAGTTGTTGGTTTGGTTTTGTGGTATGCAGGAGATCACTTGACCGAGGGTCTATACGTTCAAATAATAATTAAAAAAATACTGTCATCACTCTTTACTCTTAGTCAGTCTCTTACAACGGTGTAGCCTAAATACATGAGCTTTCTAGGAGCGCACCCAATTCATTACGCACGCTCAGAGGCACGTACCCTCTGGTGCGCACTTTTTTTGGGGGGGGGCGACCCCGCCCCCTGTGATAAACTCATCACCCCCTTAATATTTTTGTTCTGGTGCCGGGCCTTCCTAGAACAGGTCCACAATGACGTGGATGATGACGCCATGAGGCCAAAGCGGCCTACTGCAACTGATGATGTCGTTGAAACTGCAGCAACTGACAACATGCAGCCCAGGTATTGTTATATTACGCTTTAATATCCTCCCGGGAATATCCTTAAGGATCATTTCCCTATAAAATAATGCAGATATTTCATACATTTGAAAATGAACATGCATTATGGTATTCAACGCTGCCCAGTATCTTGTCTGTAAGTTATATAACAGCAATTATCTGTTACAGCACAAGTACCAAAGACCAGGACGCCGGCGATACTTATGCGGACCCTCCGGTGCGCACTTTTTTTGGGTGGGGGGGGCGACCCCGCCCCCTGTGACAAACTCATCGCCCCCTTAATATTTTTTTTCTGACACCGGGTCTGCTGTGAGAGCCAGAATTCTTGCTGGTTGGTAGGTGATCAAATACTTATTTCATGCAATAAAGTGCAAGTTAATTATTTAAAAATCATGCAATGTGATTTTCTGATTTATTTATTTTTTAGCTTCTGTCTCTCACAGTTGAATTTTATCTATGATCAAAATTACAGACCTCTTCATTGTTTCTGTGAAGGCTCTCAGTTGTCCAGGTGGTTTCCATAGTGTAGAAGCTTGAATCTTCGACTGGACTGGGTTGCTTGACGCGAGGACGTTTCGCTTCAAATCACAGAAGCTTCCTCAGCTAAAATTCTTGCTCTGGTAGTCTGACTTCTGTCTGACCCTTGTTGAGAAAAACAAACAGAAGCCACAAAAGCTGGAGTTTTAAACCTGACCAGACGCCTCCTCCCGAGAGGCAGACTGCTATAGGCTAGTGACTAAACAATTGTTTTAATTAGCACCGATTGTGCTCTAGTTAGCACCCTCCTAATGACAGGGTAGGTGTACCTCTTAACGATGGGACTGACGCCTCTCCTGATGGCGTGAATGACTCATTACCATGAACAAAAGACTGAAATTGCTTTGACCTGAGTACCCCATTGTAAACAGAGGACAAAGCATGTCTCAGACCCCCTCCCCGGTTAAGGCTGGGTTTCAACTGTTTCACAAAGAATGCCTCCTTCACCCCTCTCTCAAACCATTTCTTCTCTCTGGTTAAGATTTTAACTTCCTTGTCCTCAAACGTGTGGTTAGTGTCTTTAAGGTGGAGATGAACTGCAGACTGAAGTCCACTGGCGCCCTCTCTGCGGTGCTGGTATAGCCTTTTGTGTAAAGGTTGCTTAGTCTCACCTATGTAGTGTTCGTTACAGTTTTCCTGACATCTTATAGAATACACTACATTGCTCTGTTTGTAACTAGGGATCCTGTCCTTAGGGTGAAGTAATTTCTGTCTCAGGCTGTTAACAGGTTTAAAGTAAACTGGGATTTTGTGCTGTCTGAAGATCCTCTGTTGTTTTTCCCCTACTCCTGCTAAATAAGGGAGAGCCACTCCTCTTCTTCTTGTCTCCGTCTCCTGTCTATCTGGTCTCTTTGTTCTCTGGGACTTCTGCACTTTGTCCAGGGACCATCGTGGGTACCCACATACCGTGAGGGCTTTTTGGACAAATTGTTGTTCTTTAGCCGTTCCCTCTGTAGTTGTGGGCACCTGTAGGGCTCTGTGTTGAAGAGTCCTGATCACCCCGAGTTTGTGTTCAAGGGGGTGGTTTGAGCCAAAGAGCAGATATTGGTCAGTGTGAGTGGGTTGAATTGTTCAGTCACTAGCCCATATCAGTCTGCCTCTCGGTAGGAAGAATCTGGTTAGGTTCAAAACTCCAGCTTTTGTGGCTTCTGTTTGTTCTTCTCGACAAGGGTCAGACAGAAGTCAGACTACCAGAGCAAGAATTTTAGCTGAGGAAGCTTCTGCGAGTTGAAGCGAAACGTCCTCGCGTCAAGCAACCCGGTCCAGTCGAAGATTCAAGCTTCTCTACTAAAGACCTCTCCATTCTTTGTAGGTGGGAAAACTTGCAAAACTGACTGTGGATCAAATACTTTATTGCCTCACTGTAGATTCATTGAGTGTACAAGCAGAATATGCATGCACAAGGCATATCTAAATGCCATGCACACACCAGGAAATCTCTTTTGACCACGGTTTCGCTGGTCCATGGCCTTGTGGTAGTAATGCCCCACCATTGCTCCTGACCACACCACATTTTAACACCAAGACATCCATTAACACACAAATGCACACAAGTCTATTTGCTATTCAAAAGAGAGCGGCCACTGGGCATGAAAATGATAACAATCAATGACAAATCCATGACAGTTGTGCGCTGCACAGTGTGCTGCTTTGCAGCCAGTGTAAGGCAGGGCCTTGTATTTATACACCATGTATTTGCCTGTATACATTCAAAAGTAATCATATTGTGTCTCTAAAGGTGTGCATATAAGACTAAGCCTATTTTCTTGTGTGCCTATGAAAATCTGAGCATAAATGCATGCCTGTGTGTCTGTGAGGTGGAAGCTCCCCCACTCATCAGGGTGCAGAGGTAGGCTCCCATTACTTACCCCCTGACACTGAGCTGTTAAGTGCAAGTGTGTCAGAGTAGATATGTTCAGGGTGGAGTGGGCAGAGGGTATGTGTGTGTGTGTGTGTGTGTGTAGTTATCACAGCTAAAATAAGTGATGTTCCTTTGGATGTGTAGGGAAGTTGTGATGCACCGACACAAGTTGTGGTATCTCATTTGGTCAGACTCATTTGTTTTCCTTGTTTTATCATTAGTTTTATTGTGTTATGATATGTTTTTATTGTGTTCTTTTATGGTTTTGTCTTTTTATTGTGTTTATAAATTTTTAATTCAGTTTTCTCTGTTTTATTAATGCTGTGTGAAGCGCCCTGAGGCGATCTCATTGCAAATTGGCACTATATAAATTAATAAATTTGAAATTTGATCATTGTAAAGTTAGAGAAAAACACTGCCTTGGTAAAAACAGTTCTTTGCAGTGTTCCAATTGTCTCAGAGGTTGTAAGTCGCAATGGAGAATGACATCACACCCAAGTTAAATGCGTTCCACTTTCCACATAACACTGCAAGGTTGGATGCCTCCATGAAAGCCTTTGCTGTGTTTGCTCCTTTGGACTAGAAAGAGTTACGGAACAAATATGCGGTTCACCAAAAACACCTCATGGAACAGAACATATGGCGCAGGTTTGTAGTGTGGTGTAGCCCGTCCTTAACCTCTACCAGGTTAGCCAGTATTCGCGGCATTAGTTGATAAAAAACAGATTACATGGTATTTCACACACACACAGCAGTAGGACTGTACTGTATGCACAACTGATTAAACCAGTGGTGTCCAAAGTATTCCAGAAAAGGCCGAGAGGGTGCAGGTTTTCTTTGCAGCCACTGACTCCAGCAGGTGATTTAACTGATGAATTGATCCCACCTGCTCAAAGTGATGTTAATCAGTGAAATCAGCTGCTGAAGTTAGTGGCTGCAAAGAAAACCTGCACCTTCTTGGCCCTTTCTGGAATACTTTGGACACCACTGGTTTAAATCAGTAGAACCTACAATTTTCACTCATTGTTAATGCTCAGAGCAGCCATCTTGGATTGTGAATTTAGGGTATGTTCTGTTCGAATAAGCCTTTGATTATGAATTATGACTTCAGAGGATATTCCAACTGAAACCTCCTACTTATAACCCCCAAATGCAGCTGGAACACACACACACAGTAAAGCCCAGGTTTTTTTTCTTCTGTGCTGTTTCTCTGGCCAATGCAGAGGAAAAATATTGGTAATCAACCAGTGCAGAAGGTTTTTGACTCTGAAATTCATTCTCCATTTTAACAGGCAAGCCAGGCCGTGTCACGCCGTAGACTGTATACATACTGGACGGAGTCTGCGTGACGTCACTCAGTGGTTTTCTATAGAGGCCCGGAACAGCCGAAATGACCCCCTTTTCTGGGCATCACCATGTTGTGAGCCCTGCCGGCACTGATTCACGTTGAACTTATTAATGCATAAAGGGATGGAGCATGGGTGGTTCTGTGACTGATGGAAAATGACAAAACACCAGAGTCTGGCAAGCAATGTGAGCGGACTCAGTGAGTTGGGGATGGCAGAGGATTACCTGAGATGGAGCGTATCAGGGCATTTTCCCCCAGACATTTCTCCCCTAGGTCATTACACACACAGACAAACCCGGCCCTTTTCCCCCATGGTCTTCCCCACTTCACTGTCTTTATTTCCCCCTGGTCTTGCCCCCTGCCCCCGTCTTTTCCCCCTTAGATCATTTCCCCCCAGAGCTCCCGCTGTTTAACCAATTAAAGCTATCACAATCAGCATTGAACTGCAATTAATCCTCCCAATCAAAGTGTTAGGGAGGGTAATCCATCTGTGTCTTCCTCAATTTTTTAAAGTAGTGAACCATAATTTAATTTATAAAGATTTTTTTAAATGATTGTCTACAACTATACCAAGATATTTTATTTAATTTGGGGCCAACTTGAATGCAGATGCACTTTGATACGCAGAATAACTGAATGTTGTTAATGACATTATTTCACTTTAATTTTAGTTAACCTGAGGCAGTACCGCAAGTGTCTAATAAATCCTGTAGTCGAACAAGAGAATTAGAAGGGTCCCTTAAATATAAGAGAACATCATCATCTAAGAGATTAATTTTATGGGCTGTCTGACCAACTTTAAAGCCCTTTATATCAGGTCGTCCCCCAGACTCCCCAACTACAGCTCTTTTAACCCCCCACCCTCTAAGCATTTTTCTTTATTTGCCTCTCACATGCCTGGAAAGTCCTCACCATCTAATTTATGTCCTTCAAACTTCATTTTCAGTAAATGCTTCTGGGGAGCATTAGCATGCTAAAACCTTCAGCTTCTGGGTTACAAAGTTCCCCCACACCCCCCTACTACAAGGTGCACACTGCCTCTCACTTTAGCATTCTCGGATTCAGTGTCAACTCACCATTTAGCATTTCCTGTTTCACTGTCAGTGGTGCACTGACGTCCTGCAAGATAAACAGGTTAATCTGCTGTACTGTTGGTCCAGGAATGTTCAACATTTGACATTTCTAGTTTCAGTGTCGACTTTCCACTGAATTCCCGTGAGATCTCCTCTATTCACGTGAGGTCTCCTCTTTGTCTTTTTAAATTTTATTTTACTTTTGTTGGTCCAGGAATTGTTCAACATTTGACAATTCCAGTTTCAGTGCCGACTGAAATTTGGCATTTCCGGTTTTAGTGTCAACTTTCCACTGAATTCCCACGAGATCTCCTCTATTCGCACAAGATCTTTCTTTTTTCAGATTTTCTTTGCTTTTTTTTTTTAAACTGAGACAAACAAACATTTACACAAAAACCTTACAGGGGATAACATACCACAGCAAAAACAACATAATGAAAAACAGGTTAATATCATCTGCTGTAGCTCCAGGACGCGAGTATTTTATTTGTAGGATCTTTCTGGTAGTATGTAAATTCTCAGTCAATCAGAAAGTCTGTACCCACTACGTCATTCACACGATTAGCATATGATTAACATACCAAGCTGAAACGTGAACAATCACTGACACCACCACTTCAAGGTGGACAAATGCAATGCATTCTGGGTAAAATGTACTGAAAAATAAATGTGTCCTTGTTCTGCAGATTGCAATGCTTTATGCTACTGCTGTGGTGAACATGCTGAGGTTTCTTAGAGCTTGTTAAAATTATGTCCGTACTTGCTTTTGATGTTTAAAGTATGAAACAAGTTGACACCATAAGTAAGTCGTTGGGTTGTATTATGTGCTTCAAAATGCCGAGCTTTGTGTCTCTGAAGTGTGAGGAGTGTGATGATGTTGGAATAATCCCAGAAATTTCTCCTGCTTGTTCACTAAAAGCAGACAACTTAACAATGGAATTTTTTTTCTGAAGTATGACTTGTTGTGTGTTTCAATCTAAACCAGAAATATCTCCTGCTTGGTAATATAAAAATCTGATATTTTAATAATTTAAATTTTTCTGGAGTCTGACTTGTGCGTTTCAACCTTCTAACTAACGTATCACTCCATAAAAAAATTTAACATTTTTATGCAGCAATACGTTAGTTTAAATTACTTCATGTTTTCATATAGTGTTTTTATGGAGTGATACATTAGTTTATGTTAGATTGAAGTTATTTAAACAAATGTATCATTGCATAAAAAAATTTAACATTTTTATGCAGTGATACGTTAGTTTAAATTACTTCGTGTTTTCATATTGTGTTTTTATGGAGTGATACATTAGTTTATGGTAGATTGAAGTTATTTAAATGAATGTATCGCTGCATAAAAAATTTTACTTTTTTATGCAGCGATACATTAGTGCTTTCATATATTGTTTTTATGGAGTGATACGCTAGTTTTAGTTTTTTAATATAACGTATTACTCCACAAAACAAATTAAAGCAAATTAAAGTGATATGTTAATTTAAATAACTTTAAGCTAATGTATCACTCCATAAAAGAAAACTTTTTATGGAGTGACACCTTAGTTTAAACTAAAGTATCACTCCATAAAAAAAGTGTCTGTACCATGAGTGAGCTCACGCCGCTTGCGCAGGTTACTTCCTACAAAGTGGGAATTTTTCATACTGTTGTGATGAAAATGGAGCTCTGCCAAAAGGTGAAGCTTTCAATCTACTGGTCAACCTTCATTCCTATTCTCACCTATGGTCGTGAGGGTTGGGTCATGACCAAAAGAACTAGATTGCGGGTACAAGTGGCCGAAATGGGTTTCCTCAGCAGGGTGGCTGGTATGTGGTCTGTCCATAAATTAACGGTCCTTTTTATTTTTTTTAAAAACTATATGGATTTCATTCATATGTTTTTACGTCAGACATGCTTGAACCCTCATGCGCATGCGTGAGTTTTTCCACGCCTGTCGGTGACGTCATTCGCCTGTGAGCACAACTTGTGGATGGAGTGGTCCCGCCCCCTCGTTGGATTTTCATTGTCTGCAAATGTCGGAATGAAAAGGAATTTTTTCAGAAGCTGTTAGAGACTGGCACCTAGAAACCATTCAAAAATTAATCTGGCTTTCAGTGAAAATTTTACGGGCTTCACAGAGAATAAGGACTTTTCAGACAATGAAAATCCGACGAGGGGGTGGGACCACTCCTTCCACAAGGAGTGCTCACAGGCGAATGACGTCACCAACAGGCGTGGAAAAACTCACGCATGCGCACGAGGGTTCAAACATGTCTGACGTAAAAACATATGAATGAAATCCATATAGTTTTTGAAAAAAAATTAAAAGGTACGATACTTTATGGACAGACCTCGTATATCCCTTAGAGATAGAGTGAGAAGCTCGGTCATTCATGAGGAGCTGGGAGTAGAACTGTTGCTCCTTCATGTTGAAAGGAGTCGGCTGAGGTGGATTGGGCATCTGATAAGGATTCCCTCAGTCCCCTCTCTAGGGGGGTAGTCCAAGTACGTCCAGCTGGCAGGAGACCCCGGGGAAGACCCAGGACTATGTGGAGAGATTATTTCTCCAGAGTGGTTTGGGACCACATCGATATCCCACATTCAGAGGTGGTTAATGTGGACCAGGAAAGGGAAGTTTTGGGTCCCCTACTGGATCTGTTGCCCCTGCAACCTGATCCCAGATAATCGCTGTATGTCTATATTATCTTTACAAACACACGGTGCATCCAGAAAGTATTCACGTCGCTGCACTTTTTCCACACTTTTTATGTTACAGCCTTATTCCAAAATGGATGAAATTCTTTTTTTTCTCTCAAAATTTTACACCTAATACTCCATAATGACAATGTGATTTTTTTTTTTTTTTTTTTAGATTTTTGAAAATTTATTTTAAAACAAACAAACAAAAAAAAAAAAAACCTAAGAAATCACATGTACGTAAGTATTCACACCCTTTGCCAGGAAGCTCAGAATTGAGCTCAGGTGCATCCTGTTTACACTGATCATCCTTGAGATGTTTCTACAGCTTAACTGGAGTCCACCTGGTGTAAATTCAGTTTATTGAACATAATTTGGAAAAACACACACCTGTGTACATATAAGCCCTCACAGTTGTCAGTGCATGTCAGAGCACAAACCATGCATGAAGTCAAAGGAATTGTCTGTAGACCTCTGAGACAGGATTGTCTTGAGGCACAAATCTGGGGAAGGGTACAGAAACATTTCTGCTGCTTTGAAGGTCCCAATGAGCACAGTGGCCTCTACCATCCCTAAATGGAAGAAGTTCAGCTCCACCAGGACTCTTCCTTGAGCTGGCCACCTGTCTAACCTCAGCGATCAGGGAGAAGGGCCTTAGTCAGGGAGGTGACCAAGAACATGATGATCACTCTGTCAGAGCTCCAGCATTCCTCTGTGGAGAGAGGAGAACCTTCCAGAAGGACAACCATCTCTGCAGAAATCGACCAGTCAGTCATTATGGGGTGTTGTGAGTATAATTTTGAGGGAAAAAATATAATTTATTCCATTTTGGAATAAGGCTGTATCATAACAAAATGTGGAAAAGGTGAAGCACTTTCCGGATGCACTGTAATAATGAGGACAAACGTTTTAAAACCCTGCTGTCTCAGAATTTTGCACTCAACACACACATATTACACATTTTTTATTTCTATTGTGCTTCTCCATTTGATGCAGAAGCTTGCTTCAGGGAAACCTTGTGTTGCCTGTCTGATAGGGAATCGAACTGAGGAACCTATGAGCTACCACCTCTGTATCCTGGTTAGTGGAGCTGGTGTGCCAGATATGTGGCTCCGTCCAACACCCCAAACCTCTGCACCTCCATCCTCCCATCACACCCCCACATCAAAGGCCATCAATCTCCCTCCGTACAGGGGGAAAGGCAAATATTTAGAGAAGGACTGAGTCCCCATAAATCTGTAGTAGGAGAGAGAAAGAGAACATGATACCTACACTACGCCTCCAGACCTCCACCCCCACCACCACTGTTCCAGCGTCTCAGCAGTCCTATGTCTTGACGGCTAGAGGAAGCCCTGGGAGGCCACAGGAACTTGACAGGAAGAGAGAAGGAGGTCTGTGGTAACACCAGCGAGGAAGAGGATGGAGCAGTGAGCAGATTAAGAAAGAGCAGAACACCATCCAGTCAAACAAAAACACAGTCTCATGCACAAGAAGCGACCTCACACCCACCCACACACACACACACACACACACACACACACACACACACACACACACACACACACATGAACACGGTATGTGCTGGTTGGACTCCTCTTCTCCTTTGATTTACTGCAGCTCTCAGTTCTGCTCAAGTGAGATTCTGGAATATTAGTTAGAATTTATGTACTTTTTAGTTTAAAGACTTTCGGTGATGGTGAAAGGAGCGCGACACTCAGGTCAGTGTTGGGAGGGCACTGTGACAGTAAACTGGGGGTCCTGAAAAAAGCAAAACTAGCTCATCTAAAGAATGCACAGGACAGAATGGACGCTGTTGCTGATCAACAGTCTAAGCATTTTAAGTATTACATCTTCAAAGAATAAAAGTGATTCCCTTCTGGAATCAGTTTCTTTGCTACTTGTGTTCAAGATTATGCTTTCTTGGTGATACATACATTTATGCTTAAAGGTTCATTTCCTTCTATGGTTGAATTTGAACCCACAAATTCCAATGAGGTTTGTGAAATCATTGCTGGTCTGCATCTATCTGCAGCTGGCCATGATGGAATAAGTACATCTGTCATTAAATCTGTTATATGTGAAATTTCTGAATCACTTACACATTTTTTCTTTGCCTTTGAAAACGGGCATAGTACCTTCTGATTTAAAGATCGCTAAAATCATACCTCTGTTTAAAAAAGGTGATTCTGCATCTTTTTCGAATTATTGTCCTATCTCAGTCTTGCCATGTTTTTCAAAGATCTTGGAGAAACTTGTTTATAAGAGATTCAATAATCATTTGCTTAAGAACTCAATTTTATGTAATTATCAATATGGTTTGCGGAAAAATCATTCAACTTATATGGCTTTGATTGAATTATTGGATAGAATTCATTTAGCTTTGGAAAATAATGAGTTTGGTATTGGTGTGTTTTTAGATCTTTCAAAAGCATTTGATACAGTAAATCATGAAATTTTGCTTTCAAAGTTAAACAAATATGGATTTAAGGCAACTGTATACACATGGCTTAGTAATTATTTATCTGAAAGAAAACAGTATGTTTCTCTAAACCTGGACTCGGATATTAATTGTATAGAGTGTGGAGTACCTCAAGGTTCAATTTTGGGACCGTTATTGTTTATAATATACATTAAAGATTTTGCATCTGTTTCTACTACTACATTGCCTTTGTTGTTCACTGATGATACTACTCTTTTTATTTCCAGCAAAGATATTGATAGTTTGGTTAGTACTTTAAATTATGATCTTTGTAATTATTCAACCTGGTTCAAAGCCAATAGATTATCGTTAAATATAAAAAAGTCAAATTTTATGTTATTTGTTGGCAATAAAAATTGTAATCATGGTGTAATGAGAAATTGCACTGATAATGAAATAATATCAAGGGTCTCATCTATATGTTTTTTGGGTGTGTGGATAGAAGAGAAACTGTCTTGGAGAGAACATATTGATCATGTTTGTAAAAAAAATAACCAAGTCAGTAGGAATCATAGGCAAAATAAGATATTTAATACATCACAAATGTCTTTTAACATTATATTATAGTTTAGTTTATCCATATTTAAGTTATTGTAATATTGTATGGGGAAGTACCTTTGCAACTTATTTAAACAAAATATTTCTACAGAAAAAAACTGCTCGAATAGCTACTCGTTCAAAACCTTGTGCTCCAAGTACACCTCTGTTTTTTAAATTGCAGCTCTTAAGTATTTTTCATATAAATATTTTTTTGACTTGTACGTTTGTCTTCAGAGCGCTCTATGATGTTAAATGGCCTTCCTTTATAAAATATTATTTTGTGGATAACCATCAAATTCATAGTAGAGAAGCTTGAATCTTTGACTGGACTGGGTTGCTTGATGCGAGGATGTTTCGCTTCAAATCGCAGAAGCTTCCTCAGCTAAAATTCTTGCTCTGGTGGTCTGACTTCTGTTTTGACTCTTGTAGAGAAGAATAATCAAGAAGTCACAAAAACTGGAGTTTTAAACCTAACCAGACCTCTCCTACCGAGAGGCAGACTGCTATAGGCTAGTGACTAAACAATAGCTCTAATTAGCACCTATTGTGCTCTAGTTAGCACCCTCCTAATGTCAGGGCAGCTGTCCCTCTCCTGATCGCTCCCTTGACGACTCTGCTGATGACGTGAATGACTCATTACCATGAACAAAAGACTGAAACTGCTTTGATCTGAGTACCCCATTGTAAACAGGGGATAAAGCATGCCTCAGACCCCCTCCCCAGTTAAGGCTAGGTTTCAAACATTTCACAAAGAATGCCTCCTTGACCCCTCTCTCAAACCATTTCTTCTCTCTGGCTAATATTTTAACTTCCTTGTCCTCAAACGTGTGGTTAGTGTCTTTAAGGTGGAGATGAACTGCAGACGGAGGTCCACTGGCGCCCTCTCTGCGGTGCTGGTATAGCCTTTTGTGTAAAGGTTGCTTAGTCTCACCTATGTAGTGTTCGTTACAGTTTTCCTGACATCTGACAGAATACACTACATTGCTCTGTTTGTAACTAGGGATCCTGTCCTTAGGGTGAACTAATTTCTGTCTCAAGGTGTTAACCGGTTTAAAGTAAACTGGGATTTTGTGCTGTCTGAAGATCCTCTGTAGTTTTTCCCCTACTCCTGCTAAATAAGGGAGAGCCACTCCTCTTCTTCTTGTCTCTGTCTCCTGTCTATCTGCTCTCTTTGTTCTCTGGGACTTCTGCACTTTGTCCAGGGACCATCATGGGTACCCACATACTGTGAGGGCTTTCTGGACAAGTTGTTGTTCTTTAGCCCTTCCCTCTGCAGTTGTGGGCACCAGTAGGGCTCTGTGTTGAAGCGTCCTGATCACCCCGAGCTTGTGTTCAAGGGGGTGGTTTGAGCCAAAGAGCAGATATTGGTCAGTATGAGTTGGTTTTCTGTAAACCCCTGTCTGGAGCTGCCTGTTCTCTCCAATCATAACATCACAGTCCAAGAAGGCTAAATGGGTGTTTCTGGCATCCTCACGTGTGAACTTGATATTCGCGTCCACCGAGTTGATGTGTTCTGTAAAGTCCTCAACTTCCTGTTGCTTGATCTCCAAGAGTTGGCAGATGTGGTCTGGTGTGAGTTTGGTCCTTTCAAGTAGAGACACATCATCCAGCAGTCTCTGCCTCACAACTGAGACAGCCTCAGCAGTGGGGATGCAGGTGAACAACGAAGTCACATCAAATGACACGATTGTTTCATCTGCCTCCAGCTGCAGGTCCTTGATCTTGTTCACAAAATCTTGTGTGTTCTCCACATGGTGTTCTGAGTTACCCACTAGAGGAGCCAAAATCCACTTGAGGTGCTTGGCCAAATTGTACGTGATGGAATCTGTGCTACATACAATAGGCCTGAGTGGCACGCCCTGTTTGTGGATTTTGGGCAGTCCATAGATGCACGGAGTGGCGTCCCCAGGGTACAGTCTGTAGTATGTCTGCCTGTCGATGAGTCCCTCTTTCTCCAGGTTTTGGAGGTAGCTAATGATTTTCTTCTTATAGCCGCTCGTGGGGTCTCTCTTCAGACGTTCGTATGTATTGGAGTCACTGGGCAAGTTGTTTACTTTAAACCGGTTAACACCTTGAGACAGAAATTAGTTCACCCTAAGGACAGGATCCCTAGTTACAAACAGAGCAATGTAATGTATTCTATCAGATGTCAGGAAAACTGTAACGAACACTACATAGGTGAGACTAAGCAACCTTTACACAAAAGGCTATACCAGCACTGCAGAGAGGGCGCCAGTGGACCTCAGTCTGCAGTTCATCTCCACCTTAAAGACACTAACCACACGTTTGAGGACAAGGAAGTTAAAATATTAGCCAGAGAGAAGAAATGGTTTGAGAGAGGGGTCAAGGAGGCATTCTTTGTGAAACGTTTGAAACCCAGCCTTAACCGGGGAGGGGGGTCTGAGACACACTTTATCCCCTGTTTACAATGGGGTACTCAGATCAAAGCAGTTTCAGTCTTTTGTTCATGGTAATGAGTCATTCACATCAGCAGCAGAGTCGTCAAGGGAGCCATCAGGAGAGGGACAGCTGCCCTGTCATTAGGAGGGTGTTAACAAGAGCACAATAGGTGCTAATTAGAGCTATTGTTTAGTCACTAGCCTATAGCAGTCTGCCTCTCGGTAGGAGGGGTCTGGTTAGGTTTAAAACTCCAGTTTTTGTGAATTCTTGATTATTCTTCTCTACAAGAGTTAAGACAGGAGTCAGACCATCAGAGCAAGAATTTTAGCTGAGGAAGCTTCTGCGATTTGAAGTGAAACGTCCTCACGTCAAGCAACCCAGTCCAGTCGAAGATTCAAGCTTCTCTACTATGGAAACCACCTGGACAACTGAGAGCCTACACAGAAACATCAAATTCATAATTATCAGACCAGGCAGGCTGCACATTTGCATTTACCTTTGCATAGAGCGACTCGTTATCAGCGTAACATCAGATATCATGGTGTTAAATCTTGGAATGATAATGTACACCTCGTGAATCCACATATCACCTAAAATCAAAAATCTTGCAGGAGTATTTACAGTGATTTGTTTTAGTCTTGAAAAAATGGTGTAATTCTGTTGTATTCTGTTATGTTTGCTTTGTTTGGGAGTGGATTTTCTATAAGCCTTTTGGCTTCCACCACTCCCTTGCACTTTATTTATATTGTATTTTTTTCTCTCATTCTCTCTCTCTCTCTTTGGTTGTTTTATGTATGTATTTTTTATTTTGTGCTAAATAAACAAATCAAATCAATCAAATGCTAGTGATGCTGAGGACCTGGATCACTACCGTGCAGAAGGTTTTACCCTGCTAGTTACAAAAAAGGCCTTACTGCCAAATATGACCTCATTATCTCCTAGAAGACAATACTAAGAGATTTATATGGAAGTACAATGGTGCCATATCAGGAGAGTATTATAAGGATTGCATTTCTACAGGCCTTTCCATTTAGTAGATGCTCAAAGTGCTTTACAATGATGCCTCATATTTACCTCACATTTACTTCCTCAGCCAAGGCTGGTATCCATTTTCACAGCTGTGTAGACTGAGACTATGTAGACTGTGTCCAATTACCCAGACCGGTAGCATGAGTGGGATTTGAACCCAGGTAAACATACAGGTGAACCTTGTTAACTCGCGCAAGTTGTGGCCCACAAAATTGGTCCTGAACTGTGAGTTAATAAGGTTGACCAAAAAAGTTATAATTAGCTTACCTTGCCGTATTACAATCGTTTCAACCATTTGAAGTGTGATTCTTTCACGGATGGTGATGATTTCTTCATGTGGAGTGGGTTCGGGATTTTCTTCTTCCTCCTTGGGCTGCTGCACTTCAGCGATGAGGGCTTTCTTAGTGCAGATTATTCTGGACAATGATTTCTTCCACTAGAGTGGGTTTGGGATCTTCTTCTTTCTCCTCTGGCTGTTGCACTTCGACGATGAGGGCTTCATCAGTGCAGACGATTCTGGACGATCCAAAGTTTTTCCATTTACAGATCTAAATGTGACATTCCTCTTTAGATCCTTCCCGCCAGTTCAGATTGGGCTGGAATTTATACACGCGCCTGCCCCTCCTAAAAATGGTCAAATTTGATGAAAATATTGACTTTCATACAGTAGTCTAAATTTTTGAGGTCCACAAATCAACTGCGTGTAAAGCCGAAATGGGAGTTACGCATCCGTGAGTTACCAGAGTTCATCTGTATTGGCAGACCAGCACTGAATGAATTTTAAGCCACAGTCACACAAGATGTCCATGACTTGTGACACTGGTAGCCTTATCTTCAAAATCTATAGCACGTGATCTGTAACTTGGGGCATGTCCTACCACACATTGCCATTTATACAATGCAAACAATGGTGCTGGACACAAAGAGGTTGGATAAAGTCTCCATACCATAAAATCAACCAATCAGAGCATCACGTTTCATCCCTTTTAAGACAGACGCATGTCAGTGTTAGGAGCACTGATATCCAGACAAATACAAAGGTTTTCTGGTGAGGAAACGAATTTGCGCATGCTGACAAGTGAGCATGACATGACATTCAGATTAAAAGTTGTTGCATCCATTGCTACTTCTGAACATTGTTCACTGGCCAAGCAAGCCATGTACATAACAAGCAGCTGTTTCATCTGACTCCACACAAATTTCTAAATTGAATAGAAGTACATGGCCTGCAGGTCTCGGCTAAGACCCTTTTAAGCTCTTTCATAGAGTTTTTATTTTATTTTATTTTTTGATTGTGGGAGGAAACCAGGGAACTGGATGAAAGTCAAGCAGGCACAGGGACAACATACAAACTTCACACTGAAAAGCCTAGGCAGGAAGTGATCCCAGGACCATCTTGCTGTAAGGCAGCCACTATGCCACTGCAGAATTTTTTTAAGGTATGATAAAAACTGTTCACTCTAACTCAAACTGGAAATGTGCTGTGGTTCAGTGTATCTGTCTGTATATTCTGATGCAGATAAAATTCATGAGCTTTCTTTCTCTGTTAAGGTTTGAGTATGAAGTTTATGTTTTATTATAAGTATTATTGTAAATCAAAGCACTGGTTGCTAAGCATCCTAATGATATATTGTCAGGTGTCTTTGTTTATATTTCAAACCATGGGTAAAGTCCAGACCCACTGTGAAAACTGAAGCCCCCTTTTAATACACCCAATCCCCAGACACCTGCAGGCATGACCAACGTTATAGAAGAAGATGAGCTTTAAAATATGGTACAAAACAGAGTTATTAAAGTTTTGCATTATTTCATTAGCTTTTACTTTTATTTTATTTTGTTTTAAGTTCATTTGTGCTGAAGCACTAATATACATCCCTTCCTACACAAATGTAATTTATTTGTAAACCCATATATGCGAAACAACCTTGGCTTAATTCAAAGTGGTGTTGCAACGGCAAAGATTATTTCTATACCTATGGTTCAGTAATGATACGTAATATAGGACACATACTTCATCACGATAGAATACAAATGTCTTGAAAATATGAAAATACACACAAAGAGTGCTCATCATTTTTATGAACTGCTTTGCTATATTGAAGGTGCAACAGAACATTTGCACATGGATACAACAACCACACATAGGATCAGACATACACATACATACACACATGTCCCCTGCAATCAGCTGTCAGAGCAGCAAAAGGGATTTAAGGAGATTTTACGGGGCTCCATGTGTCCTTATGCGTAAGCAACAGTCACAGGGGGTGAAGGGTATTGATCCCTGGGCACAATGTGCATCAGGAATCCCTGACAGAGTGGTAGATTGACCAACTGGGAGCAAACACACTGACAGAGGCCTAGAAATGCCTATATCCAAACATGCATAATGCACAATTTGTATATAGTAGATAAAAGAGGGGACACACAGAGCTGATGGTTAGCGCAATGTGTACAGTAGTGTCTGAATGTCTGTACTCATCCACAGCAACTTTTTGACAAACTCAGCATGTTGAAAAGGTATTGGTGCTCACTGGTGAGAGAGCGCACTCTGATTGGCTGTCCAGCTTTAGTGAATCAGTGCAATGGAAATGACAAAAGCAAGTAAAAAAAGAGGACAACACCAAACCAAGAAACATAACCGAACAAATGTGAAGGTTGACAATAAAGAGTGTGTACTCCTACTATATTTCAATAAAGAAAACCAAGAATGACCACTGTTATTTTTATTTTATGTTGCTCACGATGCATCTGTGGCTCATTCTGTCCTGCTAGCTAGTACCATTAGCAAGCTAGCATTCTGATGCTAGCTTGCTAATAGACAAAACATTATGAAACTAAAAAAAGACAAACTATTTTCACCTTGTGTTTGTGTGTGACATTTGGTAGTTAGTAGGATTGGTTTTAATAATGGGTTCTTGGTATAGTGTGTAATATTTTACATTGAGGCCATTCTCCGTCAGAAATTCAGTAGAGGAAGTGAGGGAGCTAAGTTGGAGTGAAAATGTTTCAAATGTGCAAGCAATAGGTCTAAAACATATGTAATAAAGTATAATATAGTACTACATTATCAACGTGCCATATATTTATCATTAGTTTTGTATTTCATACTACAAATACAGAAACTGCAGTTGTGCTGAAAAATCTCACACCCTTTCCTAAGTTATTTCTTATTAATACTTGTTTTATGAACAGTTGTTCACCACATCAAAATTATGTCTGTTAATATTGCTTATAACATATATACAGAGTAATAGTGCCTGGAGCACATGAAGTCAGAGTCCATCTGTGTGTTTGTATGTGCCACCCCAAGTAAACTATAGCTTTGGGATTCATGATTATTTTGAGTCTGTTTAGAACTATAGTACCATGCACATGTAGAAAGGGTTGTTATTATATTTATTGTATTTATATTGCAGAAGGTGGTTCTCCATAAGTTGCTGGCCCTCACTGAGACATTAGAAGAATCTGGAGAGTGGTGGACCCAGAGGACGTTCCATGAAAGGTTGATGTGCTTCATTTTCTTCTTTTTATGTGGTGTACAGTAGCTCTGCGGGAGCACCCCAATGTCATTGTACTCCCCTGTACAATGACAATAAAAATTATTAGCTGGAGACCAGACTGAAGAACACAGATCATAGGATGTCACTACTATATAAGCAAAATAAATTGAATTAAAAATATTAACTACAAAACATTTATTGTTGTTGACTCTAAGCTCTGTCATGTAAACAAGATAATGTGCACCATATACACCAGTTTGACGTATATTCATGATCCTGCACAGAGTTCCATTGTCATGGCCTTTGTTCTGCCCTTTGCTGGCTTTCCTTCCTGCATTCTCCTCGTTCAAATGTCACGTCTCTGCAGACTCTGCAGTTTTGAGCATGCAGTGTCAATAATTTAACATCCAACTATTATGGGTCCCTCCACCGTTTTTGTACAAGCTACATTTTCATGTGTTGTGCTTTGTTTCCCCCTTTCTCCTTCCTGCATCTCAGTGCATCTTTACGTAAAAGGTTGCATTTGTTTGTTTGTTTTTCTTTTTGGGAGGGGTGGTAACATTTGTAAATGTTAAGTGACACAAGACTTTTATTGGGACCCCTTTTGCTGACATACACGAACTTAAAGCTGCAGGGTGTAGGATACCCTGCCATCTTCTTGATGAGGGATGCAGATTGTATTATGGCCGTTGCTGGTCACAATTTTGTTTCCCTTCACATTTTGCATCTTTGGTGACAGGGACTCATGCTACTTGCCTTCTCTTCTGATGAGCAACATGTATAATTCTCCATTTTACAAATTCTCAATTTGTTAGCTTGCACTAGCAACCAGTAGAAGGTGTATAGCAAAGCACCACTGATTCCTCTTGTATGCTTCAGTCTTCCAGCCATGCTGGCAATATGCAAACAGGAGTAAGGGTGTCCATTTTGGCTACTGTATCAACATAGTGGTGCAACATGGCGGCCTCCATGTAGGCGGGCCCGCTCACATGTAGATATGAAGGGCTCAATCTAAGCTTATGAACACACATAAATGAATGCACATTCCATTTCTGCTAATAAACACCTCATCCCACCAACCCTACACACTGTAGCATTAAGGTATAGCCTGCTTTTTGTTTTAAAAGGTTAGTGATCTTGTTTTGGGTAATGTACAAATGACATATTACACCAACACCACACACAACACACAATGAGCATTGTTAGGGGCATGAAAGGTATTTGATATGTCCTGGGATTGGGCACCTAATTGCGTCGAACTGATCCAAATAGGACATCAGAGGCAAAGACACTTCAGCGGACTTTCGAAGAGGTCTACTTGGTTGGGTCCGTTCATTACCCTGCTGACCCCCCAGCTCGACCTCTCATGCATGCACATATTACATGTACACATCCACCCTTCACCTACCCCACTTCATTGTCTCTGGGGTTTAATTGGAGCGATGTTCTCCATTGTGAGCAGGCTCAATAGCAGTGGAGGACTCCATTGTTGGTCTGAATGAGGGCAGGAGTGTTCATTAGGTGAGTCTCTGAATAAGGGCAACTGGAGGTATAGCACTAAGAGCGGGGGGCTGCCGTGGACCTCCGTGGCGGGTAAAACCGCATGCTCTCTTCTCTCCTCTTCTTCCTGTCTTATGGTCTCTTTTTCTCAACAGCCTGACGCTTGGCCCTGAAAAGCAGCGGCTGCGTTTGTTGGGAGGCCTGGCTTTGTCTGTACCAGTAGGATGAATCATACGAAAGGAGAAAAAGGTGGATCAAAGACAGGCTATAGAGAATGCAAGGACCACCTCCTCTGATGGAGAGAGAAAAGGAACCAATGAGCCCTTATGTGAGAGAATCTTCAACAGTCCTTTGCTGGTCTACTTTAGGGATATACTTCACTCGGGGTTTGTACCAAAACTACTTGGTCCTTAATGAAACAGTGAAATAAATGCGATACAACCCCAATTCCAATGAAGTTGGGACGTTGAGTAAAATGTAAATAAAAACAGAATATAATGATTTGCAAATCCTCTTCAACCTATATTCAGTTGAATACACCACAAAGACAAGATTTTTAATGTTCAAACTGATAAACTTTATTGTTTTTGTGCAAAAGGTTTGCTCATTTTGAAATGGATGCCTGCAACACGTTTCAAAAAAGCTGGGACGGGGCAACGAAAAAACTGCAAGTTGATGGATGCTCAAAGAACACCTGTTTGGAACATTGACAGGAGAACAGGTTAATTGGAAACAGGTGAGTGTCCTGATTGGGTATAAAAGGAGCATCACCAAAAGGCTCAGCCATTCACAAGCAAAGATAGGGCGAGGATCACTACTTTATGAACAACTGCGTGGAAAAATAAGTTTAAGAACAATGTTTCTCAATGTTCAATTTCAAGGAATTTAGGGATTCCATCAAAGAGTCCATAATATAATCAGAAGATTCAGAGAATCTGGAGAACTTTCTACATGTAAGCGGCAAGGCCGAAAACTACACTGAATTGCCCGTGACCTTTTGATCCCTCAGGCAGCACTGCATTAAAAACCGACATCATTGTGTAAAGGATCTTACCACGTGGGCTCAGGAACACTTCAGAAATCATTGTCAGTTAACACAATTTGTCACTACATCTACAAGTGCAAGTTAAACTCTACCATGCAAAGCGAAAGCCATACATCAACAACATCCAGAAACGCCGCCACCTTCTCTGGGCCCGAGCTCATTTGAAATGGACAGACGCAAAGTGGAAAAGTGTGTTGTGGTCTGATGAGTCCACATTTCAAATTGTTTTTGGAAATCATGGAGGTCGTGTCCTCCGGACAAAAGAGGAAAATTACCATCCAGATTGTTACCAGCACAAAGTTCAAAAGCCAGCATCTGTGTTGGTATGGGGTGTGTTAGTGCCCATGGCATGGGCGACTTACACATCTGTGATGGCACCATCAATGCTGAAAGGTACATCCAGGTTTTGGAGCAACACATGCTGCCATCCAAGCAATGTCTTTTTCAGGGACATCCCTGCTTATTTCAGCAAGACAATGCCAAGCCACATTCTGCACGTGTTACAACAGCGTGGCTTCGTAGTAAAAGAGTGCGGGTACTAGACTGGCCTGCCTGCAGTCCAGACCTGTCACCCAGGGCCGGCCCAAGCCTTTATGGGGCCTTAAGCAGAATTTCATTTGGGGGCCCCCTACCATCACTCGCACCAGATGCCTCATTATTCCATAGGCTGCACTGTTATATGTGAAGTTTGTCCGCCTGTGAGTGCTTTGTGACGGTGGAGGAGCTCAGCAGCACCCGCTGCTCGGTAGGGACAGAAACTGCGATAGAAGCAGCTACAAAAAAAAAAAAAAACACCAGAAATAGAAGGCTCGATTTGTCGCTAGTCGCTTTTAACAAAGAAAATGCCGCTAAGAGGATAAGAAAGTCTCCGGTTCAACTCAGAACAGAATGAAAATTTAAAAATGCTCCACGATGTTTTACACCAAAAGATCGCTGATTCGCTCATTTCGTGTCAATCAAAAAAGGATTCAGCCTAAGACAGATCATCCAATCATCATGCAGAAGCTGAGCATCCGGGCCAGCCGAGGCCAGCCCACTGCCCCATAGACCCCCAGACACGCTGAGCGTCCGATGGGCGGGACAAAGCCCAGCATTTATCCAATGACTCGTCTCGTTTCGCTACATGCTTTGTGTTGCTATTGAACTCTTTTGACTGTTTAAAGCACTGTGAAGCTGCGGGTTTGAGTGAGAGGAAAGCCGCGTCGTTACCAGTGATAAGAAGCTGATTCTGAACAAAAGTTGAGTGCGTTGTAACGCATATTTAGTCAGTGACATGTACACACAACAGTATATATTTGATCACTTATTTTTTGACATTTTTGGGGAAGCTGAGCTTCCCTTGCAGTCTTAGAGCAATCGCCTCTGACTTTAAGACACCTAAAGCACTTTACACTAAACGAACGGAGCATTTCGCAAATAATGACAACAAAAATTGTAATATTGGACATGCAAACCTACCTTTGTCTTGTTGTTTTTTTCTCGTCTTCCAACTTCTTCTTTTTTCTGCTCCAGAGGGATAATTTCTTTTCTGAGACATGACTTTGCACTCACTTTGTTCCTCATGATTAGTCATCGACCACCTGACCCAAGCGGTGCATCTAAATTTGCCCAACGGTGGCAGGGTATTTTGTCAAAATTTTTTTTTTTTTTTTTCGGGTGTAATACAGTTTCGTTTAAATTATTCAATGTTATTTTAATTTCATGTATATATTTACTTTATCACAACATCTCAGTGCTCTCGGGGCCCCCTGGTGGTGTGGAGGCCCTAAGCGACCGCGTAGTTGGCGTATGCCTTGGGCTGGGTCACCCATTGAAAATGTGTGGCACATTATGAAGCGCAAAATACGACAACAGAGACCCCGGACTGTTAAACGACTGAAGTCGTACATCAAGCAAGAATGGGAAGAATTCCACCTACAAAGCTTCAACAATTAGTGTCCTCAGTTCCAAAACGCTAAGGTAGATGTAACACACCACTGTCCCAGATCTTTTGAAACGTATTGCAGGCATCCATTTCAAAATGAGCAAATATTTGCACAAAAACAATAAGTTTATCAGTTGAACATTAACTATCTTGTATTTGTGGTGTATTCTATTGATATAGGTTGAAGAGGATTTGCAAATCATTGTATTCTGTTTTATTTACATTTTACACAACATCCCAACTTCATTGGAATTGGAGTTGTACTTCATTGATCAGTGCAGAAAACATTTTATGCATTTCATCACTGGGAGTTCTGGATGCGACAGTGTAGCTGTACTGTAGGATTTAGTGCATCAGATAACAGAATATTTACAGAGGAATTGTGAAAATTGTGATAGAAGCACCAAATTCATCAAAAATACACCATAGACATTACTCTTTTGAAAAAGCGATTGGCCATTTGAATTATCAGTAGGCAGCCAGGTAGGGGTCAATTGAAAAATTACACAGGGGTCAAAATTAAAAGATGCTCCAATCATATTGAAAACTATACCATATTATTTGCCTGAACACAAAGATTCCAAACAGGTATAGTTTGGACTATCTGTGACTGAATGTTATCAATCAATCAATTTTATTTATATAGCGCCAAATCACAACAAACAGTTGCCCCAAGGCGCTTTATATTGTAAGGCAAGGCCATACAATAATTACGTAAAAACCCCAACGGTACAAAACGACCCCCTGTGAGCAAGCACGTGGCGACAGTGGAAGGAAAAAACTCCCCTTTTAACAGGAAGAAACCTCCAGCAGAACCAGGCTCAGGGAGGGACAGTCTTCTGCTGGGACTGGTGGGGCCGAGGGAGAGAACAGGAAAAAGACATGCTGTGGAAGAGAGCAGAGATCAATCACTAATGATTAAATGCAGAGTGGTGCATACAGAGCAAAAAGAGAAAGAAACACTCAGTGCATCCATGGGAACCTCCCAGCAGTCTAAGTCTATAGCAGCAATAACTAAGGGATGGTTCAGGGTCAACTGATCCAGCCCTAACTATAAGCTTTAGCAAAAAGGAAAGTTTTAAGCCTAATCTTAAAAGTAGAGAGGGTGTCTGTCTCCCTGATCCGAATTGGGAGCTGGTTCCACAGGAGAGGAGCCTGAAAGCTGAAGGCTCTGCCTCCCATTCTACTCTTACAAACCCTAGGAACTACAAGTAAGCCTGCAGTCTGAGAGCGAAGCGCTCTATTGGGGTGATATGGTACTAGAGGTCCCTAAGATAAGATGGGACCTGATTATTCAAAACCTTATAAGTAAGAAGAAGAATTTTAAATTCTATTCTAGAATTAACAGGAAGCCAATGAAGAGAGGCCAATATGGGTGAGATATGCTCTCTCCTTCTAGTCCCCGTTAGTACTCTAGCTGCAGCATTTTGAATTAACTGAAGGACTTTTCAGGGAACTTTTAGGACAACCTGATAATAATGAATTACAATAGTCCAGCCTAGAGGAAAATAAATGCATGAATTAGTTTTTCAGCATCACTCTGAGACAGACCTTCTAATTTTAGAGATATTGCGTAACTGCAAAAAAGCAGTCCTACATATTGTTTAATATGCGCTTTTGAATGCCTATCCTGATCAAAAATGACTCCAAGATTTCTCACAGTATTACTAGAGGTCAGGGTAATGCCATCCAGAGTAAGGATCTGGTTAGACACCATGTTTCTAAGATTTGTGGGGCCAAGTACAATAACTTCAGTTTTATCTGAGTTTAAAAGCAGGAAATTAGAGGTCATCCATGTCTTTATGTCTGTAAGACAATCCTGCAGTTTAGCTAATTAGTGTGTGTCCTCTGGCTTCATGGATAGATAAAGCTGGGTATCATCTGCGTACAAATGAAAATTTAAGCAATGCCGTCTAATAATACTGCCTAAGGGAAGCATGTATAAAGTGAATAAAATTGGTCCTAGCACAGAACCTTGCGGAACTCCATAATTAACCTTAGTCTGTGAAGAAGATTCCCCATTTACATGAACAAATTGTAATCTATTAGATAAATATGATTCAAACCACCACAGCGCAGTGCCTTTAATACCTATGGCATGGGGTTAAAAAGCAAGAATGGTGACAAAGGTTAATTTCAGTTTGCACAGGGGTCAAAAGTTAAAGTTGCTCTAATTTTGGTAAAAAGTGATGCAAATTATTGGTTGAGTTAATAGGGTTTTAAAAAGGAATAATTTGCACCATGGGTCATGCTTAGTTATCATGTTACGAGTTAAGATATGTCACATATCATAGCATCCAATGGCCGTCGACACTGTTTGATCTTTACTTTGCAGACCAACCATTCAACACAGTCAAAACTATTCCATTTATTAATCCTATTATGAAAGTGCAATATAAATGCAGTCCATTTACCATTTACTGGAGTATGATTTAAACAAGGGGTGGCAAAGGTATGGTCCATTGAATTGCACTTGTCTGTGAGCCCTTGAAACCTCAGTATAATCACACACTAAAACATGGCAAAAAGCACTGTCAACCACTTGAAGTACTTTTAAAAATATTTAGAAATAGGTCAAAATATAAGCTGAAATACATTTAAAAACTGTTCTGGGTATACATGTTTCAAATTGAGAAACATAAGAAAATTATATTATTTGGAGACATTCCGGTCATGTGCAACCAGTGCACATATTTAGGGCCCGAGTAGAAAAAAGTCCTACGAGGACCCTATTGTAATTGCGCTGTTTATTAAATCTTGTTTCCTTATTTTTCACTGTGGCAGACTGCATTTCTATTCCTGTAGCATTTTTTCCATCTACTTCACACACATGCTCACAGATTACAATAGTGCATTCCAGCATACTGACACCATGCAAGAAGCTCAGCTGCACACGCACACAACCCATGGATTAAGGCCACTGTATTGGTGATAATTCTGCTCTATCACTTTTCCCACCAACATTTATATCTGTCAAGTGAGGGTATCAAACATGCAACCCTCTGGTCACAACCTTCTCTACTCCGAACCTTCAGACCACCATTTCCTCAGTAAAACACTTTCTTAGTGAGGGTCACGAAACATTACCCGATTTGTAATTTTTGCTCTAATAAACAAATATATTGTCCTGACATGCCTCAGTTCCCATCATGCTATGGGATAGTGTGTTGCAATTACTAAAATAATAATTAGTTTTGTATAAAATTATTTGTGTTCCTTGTGTTGCTTTGTAAATATTATGCATGGGAATTTATTTTGCACACATATACTGTTAGCTATAGCAAAGAGTGCTTGTGACAAGACGGCATTTCTGATGTGCATGTGGTAATTTTGATGTAGTGTCTAAAAAAGGGCAACAGTGATGGCAGATGAGATGGGTGAAGAGCACACTGCTTTCCTGCCCATTTGTTTATCTATATATTAAAAGTGAAGTTAAAATACAGTGAACAATGGATGTTAATATCACCATTAATCAGCCCTGGTAACCAGAGCTCTGAACAAAGAAAATATCTCAACCTTGTCAGTTGTAAAACATGACAACTAAATGTGCCAAATAATAAATACAGTTATTCACAAAACGTTTTCATTTTAATTTCCTGCACCTTTAGTTAAAATCATTACAGAAACTTTGCTTACTTGATTACCACCCTAGAAAAATGTCAGCTACCTATTTTATAAATACTACCCAATCTAGAACCCATGGATCCCCAAGGGCAACACACTAGTATTATTATATTTTAACAATGCAAACAAAGTCCATGCGTACAGTATGGTGGCTGATAGGGACCACAACACTTCCAATTAAAACAACATCAGCAAAATTCGAAGACAAGCTATCAGTTCAACAACAGGTAATTGCATCAATAACATCTTGCAAGCTGAGAAGATGTTTGCAGACACAGAAATTAGAAACAAACATAACCTGCTGCAAATGCAACAAATAATTAGTTTGGTAACATCCATCCAATGTTTTTGTCACAGGTTCTTTTTTCTTTTTTTTTTGTCCTGTTTCTGTTTTGTGTTTCTTCTGCTTGTAAAAAATGGTAAAAGTTTGTAAAAACCTTGTAACTGTTAGAATGGCCTAAGCAGTGGTTCACCCCTCTGGGTCTGGTCTGCTTTAGGTTTCTTCCTCATTATCACCAGAGTTTTTTCTTACCACTGTCACCTGTCTGCTTGCTCAAGGGGATTGGTAAGGTTTGACATTACTTGTGTAAAGCTCCTGAGGCAGCTTTGTTGTGATTTGGCACTATATAAATGAAATAAAATTGTAATTGAGGCTACCACTAACACCACTGCACTGCCACTGAAGCATTTTTAATGTAAGATAAAACTGTTCACTGACTCAAACTGGAAATGTGTTCAGTCTATCTGTCTGTGATTTCTGATGCAGATGAAGTTCATGAGCTTTCTTTCTCTGAGGTTTGAGTGTGACATTTATGTTTTCTCATCATTATTATTATTATTATTATTGTAAATTGTTGTGATTTTAGCATGATACAAATAAATTAAATTGAATCCATCCATTTTCTATACCAGTTTATTCCAGTTGAGGAGACTATCCCAGCAGTCATAGGGCAAGAGGTGGGGAAAGGGTCAGCTATTTCATGTCAAGAAATCAAACCCCTGTCTTCTGCATGACAAACAGACTAGCCAATACACTAAAAAGGAAGTGGCAATTTGGTAATATGTCTGCTGGAAATTCATACAGCACAGCCAAACACAGACACACTTTGCAAAGTACTTTCACTGACAGACCGTTCATTACATCACAGTGCCCCTGATCAGGAGTGATCAGAGGGCCTGATTTACCTGATCAGCAGTGAGTTTATTTTACTTTATTCATGATATTTTCACATTTTATTCTTTTATTGCAATGCACAGAAGAGCAGAAGTCAGTTAAGTCCTCTGGGCACAAACATCTTTCTGTTTTGTTTGTACGTTCATTGTGTGGTGAAGCTTTGTGAAGTGTTTTCATGTTTGCATACAATACGTAGTCTGAATTCAGAGCAGACGCATTATAAAATTAAACTGTTACATACGCTGTAGGTTATGTTTTGTTCTGTACATCTGCAAGCGTTTTCAACCTGCAAGACTGTATTATTTATTTACTTAGTTATTTAATGAAGTCGCTTGTTGACTTGACACAGATGTTTTTTTGTTTTTTTTTGGTAGTTGTAAATGTTTTCTGCATTTGCTAAAGTGGTCTTAATTTGGAAGTGATGTACATAGTACATCTGCCAGTGTATGGAAGCATTTTGTCTGGGTGGTTATCTTGACAAAATTACCTTCCTAACTGATGTAAACTGTTTTTATCAAGTCAAAACACGCGGGCTAAATTCATTCATTTTCTATACCCACTTGCTCCAATCAAGGGTCATGGGGGAGTGTGTGTGTGTGTGTGGGGGGGGGGGGGGGGGGGGGTGGAGCTGGAGCTTATCCTAGCAGTCATCTGGCAAAAGGCAGGGTACACTCTGGTGCCAGTATAGACAGACAAACTCAGTCACACCTATGGTCAATTTAAAGATTCAAATCCACCTAACCTGCATGTCTTTGAAAGTGGGAAGAAGACAGAGCACCAGGAGGAAACCCACACATACTCCACACAGAAAGGACCAGGAGGGAAACAATCCCAGGACCTTCTTGTGTGAGGGAACATTGCTAACCACTAATCCACCATGCTACTACCAAAGTCTAAATTATGAGAAACAATACATGTACCAAGTTGGTTTTAGCCGGTATGAACAAAGTTCTAAGGGTACTACCTAACTGGACTATTACAGCTTGCGAACTGCATTTCTGATGGCTTTTGTAAGGTTTCTTGCGACATTCGCTGAGTAGCACCATCCCAGGGTGTCACTCAGGTGTCGCCTGAATTTTGAACAGTAAAAAGTCGGTGAGGGTAATAAAGGTCTTCACCAAGTATATTGATATTAGGATCGATCTGCCCACCTCTATTAACAGGGGATGTAGTGAGTGGAGATAGATGGAGAAACCAGCACACTGCTTTTTCTTTTGCTTATGTGTATTGCATGAAGGAGTGCAGTTCCCCCCACTGCAATGCCAAGGCATTACCAAATGCTTAACACACAACTAGGCTTTTCTCAGTTCTCTCTGGTGGGTTCAAATCAAGGTTAAAAAAAACTGTGGCAGGTGATGTTTACTTGGGACAACCTGTATTCTGATTTCACTTCCATCCTGATCAACGCCATTGCTACGGTTCTGTGACTAGTTAGGATAGTTAATGCTCAGAAAATACGACACAGGTGATCACATAAAAGTACATGCTGGAATTTGTTTTTTATTGAAAGGACAATGGAAAATTTCACCACTTCTGGCTGTGAGTGAGACAGCCAAACACCCATTCCATTCAAAGTCTTTCATCTTTTTGCACTTGCCACAGCAGCAAAGAAAACCTAAATAAAGGTCTATGCCAATGCATTATTGCTGCTGCCAGATTCAAGAATGTCAGTTGGAAACGTCAGTTCCTTTCTCTCCTGCATGTCGTATGGGAGAAGCAGCACATCGATACACGGACAAGTGTTTCTCCCAATGTCTGGCAATTTTCTACATCCTTCATTAGATAAATATGGATCTTAGAAGAGATCAATTAAACTACAACACACACAGACAAGGATCTGGATCAGATATCTACTGTTCTTAACCATATGACATTTGACATTTTTGTGTATAACATATGACACAAAAATGGAATCACTTGTGTTGCATTCTAAGTCAGAACTATGACCAACTGTTTTGTTTGAAAATAAATATCTGGTGTACGCAACCTGTCCCACAAAGAACTGTTCCTGTATATTTGAAAATTTGGTTCTTCTTCCTGTAAGTCATCACAGTGTTTTACAGCAAGAAAAAAATTGGACTCTGTGCAAGTTAAGGTGCTAGAATCCAGCTCAAGCTAAGCCATACATTCATCTGGCCATGGGGTATTAATATCTTCAGGGCATTCAAAGAGCACATGCCTCCACCAAGGTCCAACAGTCCTCTGTTCATATATCCTCAGCTGAGTTGAAGTGTAGCTGGTGGTGGTGTTTCGCTAAAGTACCAACGCGACACCTTGTGGCTAAGCAGCAACTGCGAACAGTAACTAAAACATTCATATATGAAACAAACTCATAATCCAGAAAAGTATGGATGTGTGCACACACGGATAGAGTGCAATGCTATATGGGCCAAAAGCTCACAGAGAGGGGAAACATCAATATATGATTCTGAGTTTCAATTTTGGAATCAGTTGGACAGAGGTTTTTGACATTATTCAACAATGATATAATGTAGAGAGTACACTGTTTTTAAAGTGGCACTGGTGCAAAAACCCTGACTGATAAATGGGCCAGAGGTTCATAGATAAACATCATATAGGATCAATTTTGGTATAAATTGGATGGGGTGTTCAATCCTGCTGACAAACAGACAGGTCAGATCTCAAGTGTGGGATCATGCAATGGTACCATGGTTTGCTACCCCAAAGCACCATTGAACCACTCTGGGTACTGGAAGGCAACTACCCAGGTAGGCAACTGATCCATTCCCACATCTCAAAAGGAATCTTCTCTCTTCTGCAGCGAAATGACACAAAGGCTGTCCTTCAGCTACTGGATCCTCAAAACTGAGACATGGATCATGCACAGAGAAGCAAAACACATGATAAAATGTTGTAGTTGACACTCTCACACAATGCAAGTAATATTACTACTCATCAGCACCAGGACCCACTTGGATTTTGTTCCCCTACACAGATACTGACATTACCAAACCTCTCTATCCAGTGATCCCATGACTCCATTACTCATCACAGGTGTTTCCCTCTTGAAGGGCAAAGACTCAGAGACATAAATGTTACTGCCGAGATAAGTGAATGTCTATACAAGTTTAACAATTTCACCACATACAAGTACATTTCCGATGGCCATGTCTAGGAAGTCATTAAAAAACAGACAACAATGAAAAACATGATCTTCTCAGCAGAATTAAATACAAAACTGAAAGAATATGGACATTAAAGCATATGTTGTTACAGTTGAAAGCCCAGAGCGTGACCCAGATAGGACCAAATGGCAAGGAACAGACTGTGTAAAGAATAGCAATTTATTGTAATAATGAATGGTGCAATGGTGGTAGTCGCTGAAGCAGCACTGGAGAGCGGAGGCACGATAGGAGCTCAGAGCAGGATTGCAGTCCAGGATGTAGAGAGAGACAGAGAGTTTGGAATGAGGAACCGTGACTGGTTGGACAGGACCAGACGGCCACAACGGAGCTGACGAGGAATGACAGTAGAACAGTTAGTTAGGCTAGGAGTCGAAGGAACAGAGGAATATGAGCGGAGGCCAGGTACCCTGCAGGTAAACTGAGTTTCTGGCATTTGATCAGTGGAAAACTCCGGGTATAAATACAGGTGCTGCTGATGAGGAACAGGTGAGACCAATCAGCTCCGTAACATGGCGCCTGGAAGGCACAGGAGGGAAGAGGGGAGAGAGCAGACCAAGACAGCATGACATACGTTACTGCTGTAGGTGGTTCCATCCACACATACAGGTGTAATTATAAATTGCATTTATTTATACCTTTCAGTTGTGAAAAGATGGCAGCAGGGGTGGTGGCCAAGTGGTTAGTGCGCTTGATTTGATAGTGATTTGATAGTGCACAGAAGGTTCCCAGTTCAAATCCCACCCCTGCCACATTTCTCCATGTGAAGTGGAGTTGCGTCAGGAAGGGCATCCGGCGTAAAACCTGTGCCAATTCAACATGCAGATCCACCTTGGATTTGCTGTGGCAACCCCGAGTGCAAAACAAGGGAGCAGCTGAAGGAACTTACTAGTTGTGAAAAGATGGCAAAAGCATCACTATAATGACACCTCGGGAGGATAGTGTGCTGCATTTTCATCGAACTGTAGTTTGAAATGAAGCAAATTCAAACTCTGCATCATATAGACCATTCTAACCATTTCACCAAAGAAAATTATGCAGCGATCACTTTCTATATGGCCACAAAGTGAAGGCGAAAACCTTTTAAAATAGAACTCCGATGCTGTAGGCTGGCTGTCTGATTCCAGACTGTTGCAGTGAAACGTTTAAGCTGCTGTGGAGCTGACAGCTTCTGGGAGTCCGCCGTCAGCCAGTCGTCAAGGCTCTGACATTGGCTGAGTGCTCTGCTGTGAGCGTGGCGTGCAGTCGCACAACGTCTGTGTGACAGACCCGGCTTCACACTGACCAGAGCTCCTTCAACTGCTCCCTGCCCAGCCGCTGATGTCATTCCCACTGACGCACACACACACACACACACACTCCTGCTCTTCCACTACCTTCCACTGTTTACATTTCTCATCCCCAAAAAACAATACCAGACATCTCATTGAATTTGCACACTGGCACATTCACACACAAATAAACACAGACCCAAACTGACGCTTAATGCTAATCTGACATCATCAGAGAGGTGTGTAGGGTTACACAGGCTTATGTGTACACACGGAGCCAAGTCCTGGAACTGTGTTATTGCTGCCGCATATTACTGCCCCTTAACAAGGGTACGTTCAGGTTTCTGAAACAAAAATCGTCCATCTGTCTTCCAGCTCCACTCTGCGGCTCCCTGACTTCAAACAGACTCACTTTCTTCTTTTCTCTTTCTTCGACAGTATTTATTTTTCTGCCTGAACAGCTCACTTAAAGCCTTGCATGGACACTATTGCGTCTGCCTTCTACCAGCGATTTGCCTGGATACAGATCCTGGCACATATTAATATGTGCAGTACTGTCGTGGTGCACACATACTGCACAAATTCATACACACAAGTGCAAAAATTTCAATTAAAAGTTTGTTTTTACAGTGCAAAAATCACAGAACTCTTCACACTTCACATTGTCCAGAACAAATGGCACAGTATGTCCCCAGACACCTCATTTCAGATGAGGTAAAACCAATAATAGGTGTGCCACAGTGTAGTAACACACTTTTGCCACCCACAATGCATCAGCCTCAGTCACTTAGAGGTGTTTGGGCTGTGGTAATGTTTGTGATTTTCACTTAAACGAGTTATGGCAAATGTCTTCCACACTGAGAGGGTCTGCTGATGTGGGTCCACATACAGAGTCCACAGTGATGGTCTCCTGTCACTTCCTGTTTAGCCTGGGCGTCTGCCACACATAAACACTCTGGGGCCTTGTCTGCACCAAGATGTGGGGATATAGGGGGTGGTGGGCAAGACTCATGGTTTCAATCCCCCTGAAAAGCCACCTGAGGGACTGCCGGCATCCAGACTGACAGTTTGTGGTACTGTGGAGGATGTTTGTTAGCTGAAATTCATGCCAAAAACTGTGCAATTTTCTTATATTTGGTAAGAATACAGTTGGACAAGTCTAGTTCAAGGACACTGATGGATTAGCTGCTTTTTTTTGAAAAGTAGAAGAAGTTAGTACGATAGAGGCTCTGAGGCCCTACATGCTGGTGCGTATCCCTGGATTCTGTCACACGAAGCGGATGACAGTTTGACTCCTGGTCAGGATGCCAGTCCTCTTAGGTTATTATCCCTAGCCAAAACTGCTACCCATTTACAACCGGGTGAACTATGATGTAGATCAGGGGTGCCCAAGTTCAGTCCTTGAGATCTACCTTCCTGACACTCTTAGTTGTCTCCTTGCTCCAATACACCTGAATCCAATGAAAGGCTCATTAAAAGCCTGCTAACAAGTCTTTCAATGCATTCAGGTGTGTTGGAACAGGGAGACAACTAAGAGTGTCAGGAAGGTAGATCTCGAGGACCGAACTTGGGCACCCCTGATGTAGATGGAGTGACTTGTCCAAGGACACATACATAGAATCTGAAACACAGCTCTGAAACTGAAATATCATGTACATATAGGTAGTGCAAATCCTAACCCATAGAGCCATGAGCTACACATATGAAAAGTACAAGAAAGGACAGGTCAGGAAAGGCAGGATGCAAGTATGCCATGAAGCCACCTTGGGTCCTAGATGGCCACCACCCAAGCAGACAACCATCTATTCCCACCACTTGAAAGTAACCATCTATCTTCTGCAGCCAGAGGAAACACAGGTGTCCCTTTGGCCTTCCCCAGCCACCGCAATGATCAGCACTGAGGCACCTCTCTGCTGGATCATACCTAAAGAAGCACACCACACAGCCAAAATGTCATATCTGACAATCCCTCACAATGCAAGTGATAGTCTTCATTTTGGTCTCCCAAAGTAAATGTCCATTTGACAATACCATTTCAACAATACCCAAGGGTTCTCCAAAGAAACCTAGTACAAAAGACATCTAGTAATTGAGTTCAATCACTAGTTATGTCCAAGTCTGGCAACCATACAGTAAGACATGCAGCACCAGGATTCTAAAGACCTGGATCTTGGTTCTCTTGCATTCTCTGCTTGAGATTTCTTCCTATAATCAAAAAATGTCTGACAGAGTTTTCCTTACCATTGTTCCCAATGTACTTGCTCAGGAGGTGGGTAAGGTTTAAACTTTACTCATGTGCAGTGCCTTTGGGCAATGCCTTTTGTGATTTGGCATTCTATAGGGGCTGGGCCTGTTAAGAAGCTGCAGATGTGTATATTTTATGATGCAATATGGTGTCTATTCCTAAAAGTAAAATCATGTTGTATCTTTTGCTTTTGACTTGATAGTACAAAACTCTTTAATTTAATACTTCAAGGCAAAAAAATTCCTGATGAATTTCCAGGCAACATCTATAAGCAGCTCTATAACAATAGTTTGATGCTTTCTTTATTCTCTCCCCATTCAAAGCTCCATAGATTTACCTGGATTCAGACAGATTATAAGCACCAGCAGTAGGTTCTGCGAAGTGCTTATGGTCTCCAGTCTGCAGAGCACAGAGTGAGATGGAAATGATTGATCTGCTGTGGAAACCCCTAACACGAAGAGCTGAAAGAAGAAGTAGAAGATATAACTGTGTAATCCAGGGATGGCCAAGTTCGGTCCTCGAGAGCTACCTTCCTGACACTCTTAGTTGTCTCCCTGCTCCAACACACCTGAATCCAATGAAAGGCTCATTAAAAGTCTGCTAACGAGTCTTTCATTGGATTCAGGTGTGTAAGAGTGTCAGGAAGGTAGCTCTCGAGGACCAAACCTGGCCACCCCTGGTGTAATCTACAAAATGTTTGGATTTTTTATTTATTTATTTAATCATCACTGCTGCTGTAGACAAGCATAGTGGTTCATATGATTTCTGCATGAACATTTACCCAGGAGGGCATCCTAATTTTAGTACCTCAGCAGCCTTTTGCCCAGCATGTGTCTCATCCTCAGCTAATCACCTCTGATGTTCAAGGGTCTTCACACCATTACAAACTACTATGCTCCACACCTGATGGGACTGTGGCTCAGTTATCCATCTCACAGTCTTTGAAGGTCCTACTGAGGACAACTTTGAATCTCGTGTAAGTAAGTAAGTAAGTAAGTAAATTTTATTTATATAGCACTTTTCACAGGCAGAGAGAGCCACAAAGTAAAGTAAAGTAAGTCCCTTCGGCTGCTCCCTTGTTTGCACTCGGGGTCGCCACAGCAAATCCAAGGTGGATCTACATGTTGAATTGGCACAGATTTTACGCCGGATGCTCTTCCTGACGCAACTCCACATTACATGGAGAAATGTGGCAGGGGTGGGATTTGAACCCAGAACCTTCTGCACTGAAACCAAGCGCATTAACCACTTGGCCACCACCCCTAAAGAGCGACAAAGTGCTGCACAAAAAAAAGGTAGTTAAAGATAAAATACATAAAAGCACACATACAATCACTGCAACAAAGCAAATATAATGGTCATAAACAGCTCCCTCCACTGTAGATTAAAACACTTTGAGAAACAAGTGCGTCTTGAGCCTACTCTTGAATGCATCAACAGAAGCAAGTGTGCAAACAGAGAGTGGGAGATCATTCCAGAGCCTTTGCGTGATGGCCTGGATAGAGAAATCCCCTCTGGTAGGCGTGGATAATTAACTGAAAATCATCATTTGACACAATCTAAGTGTTGTATGGCTGGGGGGGGCCTGGCTGCCTTTTTGTTTCTGTCTTTTGTCCTGTCTTTTGTTTTTCCTTCCAGGTGGCTTGCATTTGGGACTGAGTGGCTGTGTAGCTGAGTTTATCAGGACCTCACCCTGATCACCTGAGGCTGATCACCTGCGGCTCGTCAGGACTCACAGCTGTGGTGCATCTACATGGATTGGAACATGGTGCATTTAAGACTGGAGTACACAGTGTGTATTTGCCAGAGACTCGACCTTGTGACCAGACGGGTGAGATCGTCGTCTCGGGAGCCATCTCATCATCAGTGGATGCAGAGAACGTCCAGGTTTGATGCATGGTCTGTGAAAGAGGAGGGGGTGAGGTCTCACGCTCGTCAGCACACTTCCTGAGGTACGTTAGATTTTGTGACTAACATTTATACAGTCAGTAAATGTGGTGTCCCTCACACCTTATTATATTGAGCTGTATGTTGGTCGTGTAATCAGCTTCCACTGCAGTGGAGTTTTGTGAACTGGGTGTTCCATGCCTGCAGGGTGGGAAGCTGATTAGTAATTAAGCCAGGAAGTGTTTGCTGTTTGTGCACCTTTGAGCGTTCTCTCTGTGTGTTGAGTGTGGACTCACATAATAATTCCTTCTTTCACAGACTCGGTTTGTCGCGGCCACCTGGGGGGTGTCGGCGGGGTCCTTGGGTCCGAATTGGTTCTGGCTCCGGACCGTTAGCGCTGCTGGGAGCGCACCGCAAAACCACCACGCCAGACCGCGCACTTTTTTCACAGCACTGTTATGTTCATTAAACTCTGTTATCTTTTGTACCGTGCTCTGCTTATTTTATACTGGGTCCTTCAAACGCTGGTCGGTTCTCCGGGCTGCATCCGACACATAACACTAAGTTTCGATATTTTTCGCAGCTGATAGAAACAATTCCTTGTGAACTGTTTCAAGTGATGCTCAAGTGACATTTCCTTGTCAGAGATAGCACAGAGGTTTCTAAGACTTGATTTAACAAACAAGCTCAGGTCACTTAGATGCTGAGTGATCCCTGGGATTGCCTCATCAGGGGCAATGACCAGCACTTCAGTTTTTGCTGAATTTAGCTGCAAAGAGTTGGCCCCAAGCCATTGTTTTATCTGCACGAGACAATTAGAAGTCGGTTTGTGAATCTCAGAGACATTAAAAGAGCAGTACAGCTGGATGTCATCAGCAAATAAATGATAAGAGACATCATCAAATCCCTTGAATTAGCTTTCCTAAGGAAAGAACATAAAGCAAAAATAGAATGGGGCCCAAAACCAATCATTGGGGTACTCCGCACAACAGATCAGAAGAGTCAGACAGGATCTGATTAGCCGAGACACACAAACTCCTGCCCGACAAATAGGAAGAGAACCACGCTAGGACAGGTCCTGACATTCCGACTAAGTCCTCAATCTTGTTAATAACATGTTATGATCAACCGTGTTAAAGGCTGCAGAAAGATCTAACAGAACAAGGACAGTGCATTTCCCAGAATCCGCAGACATCATAATGTCACTAGACACTTTAAGCAGGGCAGTTTCCGTTGAGTGATGCTTGCGGAAATCGGACTGAAAAGCATCACAAATATTAAACATCTCTAAAAAAGAAGTGAGTTGCTCAGAGACCACCCTATCTAAGACTTTAGACAAGAATGGAAGTTTTGATATTGGTCTAAAGTTTTTAGGATCTGTAGGGTCCAGGTTTGGTTTTTTGAGAAGAGGTTCCACAAAAGCATGTTTAAAAAAGCTGGGGAAAACACCAGTAGAGAGAGAGGCATGAATCATATTTGTAACCCAGGGGCAAATGTCACTAAAAACTCTTGAAAAAACTTTACAGGGAAAAGGATCCGAAGGACAGGTGGACAACCTTATTTTCGACACCACAGCAGCAACATCAACCTGCTTTACAGGTTTGAAAAATGACCACTTCAATGCAGGCTCAAACGCTGAGTCACAAAAAGAAGAAGGCACTGGTAATTTTCCCTTAATGTCCAAAATTTTATCAATAAAATACTTAAGAAATGTATTCCTGTCAGCTTTGCAGACAACAGGTATAGGAGCTGTGGCAGGACAAACAATAGAATTGATAGTATCAAACAGAACTTGAGGTTTTTTCTTATTCATGATTATCAGCTGACAAAAGTACTCTGATCTGGCCCTTTTTATTGAATCATTTAACGAAGACATCAGCTCCTTGTAAGAAGTGCTTACACTTCTGGATCCTGTAGAAACCTGACTGAAGAGAAGCTGTTTAGGTAGACGATGTGCATCCATTTTAGCTATATGTCCACAGCATCATAATCTTTTCTGTTGTAACATAGCATCGGTGGGTGTCATAGATCACCAATCAACCTTCTTGCTAATCCTTCCCTCCGCAGGGAATCTGGTTTCTTGTTATTCTGCAACATCGATATCTAGTCTTCTCAGTTTGAATCCAACCAGTGCTGTACATTGTTCAGGCTGAGTATCCAAATCCCAGGCAGTGGTGAGCACCGCTAACGAAAAAGTTAGCTTTGATAACCATTAATCCGCTAACTGAAAAGTTATCTTTTATGATGCTAAACCGATAAACTGCTAAAAAAAAAAACATATATCTGTACAGATAACCGATAACTTGCAGTATTGATTCGGATGCGGCCACATCAGATTACACTGTCGGCTTCTGATAAACCAGTTTCACTTTCACTTTTCACTGCTGGGTAAATTCAAGGATCACAAACAGATAAGAATGCACAAAAAATGAATGGATGAAAAAATAAAACCCGAAACACTGTCATCTTTCAAAAGCAGTAAAACACAGTATTAGAAGTCACAGTTTATCTCGGTATTATATATACACGAACTAAAAAGCTGCTGCTTTTTTCACTGGCTTTGAACCCTGCAACATAAACAACCGAAATACATCCATTAATGCATTGATTGGCAGAGAAAACAACACGTTAGTAAATATAAATTCTTACCTGTTAGTTTCAGTGGGATTCATCTGAAGAAATAAAGCATCTTTTTTTTTATCCAAAACAGTGTCTAAACAGTGTCTAAACGGTGAAGAAAATCCCTACACAGTTGCGCCGTGAAAGCTCCTCTCACGGTGAGAGTCTCTTCACCCAAAGCAATCAAATGGATTAATGTGATTATTAACCATCAGATGACAAGATAAAACCTCTTAAATTATTCTAAAGTCAGTTTTAAGCAGAAACGCTACAAAATTCCGTGACATTTTGAAATGACCGACACGCAGTGAAGGCATCGAGTAGCTCATTTAGCTGTAGCGCTCTGATCGCTTCCTCTGTCTTTTATGATGAAATAATGCTGCATTTACGTGCAAATGATTGTTGTACAAAAGCTTCAGATATCTGTTGCTGAGATAGATGATGACTGGAGTGAAGTTTTTAGCAGAAACGAGGCGATAATCCGTGAACTGCGGCTAATGAAGCAAGGCGGACCAGTTTTTAGGGGGAGACTGTTCAGTCTGTGACAGCAAGCTTTATGGATTGAACACTGCTGCCAGAGGAGGAGGCATGTTGACTACCCCAGATGCGGTAGTCTTTCCTGGTCTATGCCTATTTTTTTGCCACTGCTGGTGGGGGGGCAGCGTGCTGGTTACCTTGAATGTTATAACATCATCCAAGGGCAAATGTCTGAGCATCATTCATAGGACAGTGTGTGCTAAGAAGTTGCGGATTCGGGTACACAGTCCGAGGCCACTTGGCTGTCCCAGGACCTTGATTCCGTGGCAAGACATAAGTCAAGAAGACGAGTTACCAGCAGAGAGAACATAGAGAGGGCCGACTTCCTATATGCTGCATTGTAATTGGCTGAGCGTCGGCTGCCATTTTGAATGTCTGCATTTAAAATGGCAGCCAGGTGTTTGTTACCAAGTATTGACTGGGTATCGAGAACCAGTTCCTTTCGGGTATTGTTAAGAAATGATTCGATCCACCGACATCAATAACCTTTTTGCTTAACAATTCCCTTATCGGTCCTTCAGTGTGGCCGTTGTTTTTTGGGGTGTTTGTCAGGAAAATGATCATTTCTCTACATTGATTACAGACCCTGCAGCGTAGCTTTGCTTTGAACCTTGAACCAGTCGAAGCAGTGATTCGCAGATTGAAGCAGTGCTTCGATCTACTGCTTCAATGATTCATAGTTTTATTTCGCTTTATCTTAATTTTCCCCCGATAAAACCCTAAAGAGCTGTCTGTGAGTAATATTTACCTTTTTATGTTAAATTGACCTGTTATGGTCTTCTGAAACAGTTGATAGATGTATTTTATAACTTAAAAACGGGACTGATGCTAATGCATTAGCATGTCTATGGCATTTTCAATGTTAAAGTTAGCATTAAGCTATTGCAGCTGTCAGCACATTTGTGTGCATTTGTTTTCTGTATAATAACACTATGTAACTATTGTTCCTGGGTACACAGTGTGTTTTCCTAACCTGTTATGCCTTAAATAAATAGAAAATAGCTGTTATTCCACAGAAACTTTGCTTCTGTGATCAGGACAATGATATTTTGAAATTTGTCTGTTTTCAAGAATATTCTTGATTTGCCTTCACTACTACTGAGTAGTCTTCTAGAATATTCTTTAACTGCTAGAACTGTCCAGAATTATCTAGAAATTTCAAGAAACTTTTAGAACTTTCTAGAATGTTAAAAAAATAAAATCAAAGTTTGTGCTGAATGTAGTCATTTTTCCATAGACTTTAGACATAAGCAGTTCAAATATAACACTTAGAAGCCAGAAACAAAAATTGTGTTACATAGTGTTACTAATGGCTCAGCGTTTGTTGTCATAAAAGAGTCAAATGTATTACAAATTGTAGTATTTTTAAAATTATTTTTGTTTATATATTAATAATAATAGCAACAACAACAATAGTAGTAATAACTAATAATGCTACAATACAGTTTTAGAGAAAGAGACAAAAAGAACCTGATTAAAAACACAACAGAAAATATAAAACTAAAAATAAAATATAAAACTAAAGATCAGGCTGCCTACTTACAGCACCTTATTTTCTACTCTATACACTCCACAATCATAACAGCTGTTTAAATAAACGTTTGTCATAGTAGTTCCTTGTGTTCGAAAGTCAAATAGTGCATTACAGTAGCTTGTAGTACACTCAAGAGAAGTTTTGTGTTGGGAAAATGTAGGTACACGGACCCACAACAGGGGGCGCAAATGAACGGACAATGGAGTAGGTCAAATAACAACACTTTACTGTTGTGAATGTGCACAACAAATACAACAAATACAACAAATACAACAATGGACAAAAGTCAATTCACAAAGATGTCGTGTGGGCAGGCTCGAAGATAGGAGACGCCTGTCCAAAGCAGAACCGGAACCACACGATTTCCTCCGCCACCAGACCCCAGGAATACTGGAACCGCCAAGTCCCGAACTCCCAGGTGGCCACTGCCTCCGCGTGTCGGACCTGGTACTGCTGGCGAGGAACAAAAAGCAATTAAATGAGGGCGCGTTTGCACCCAGGAATCCGTATAGCAGGAATGCTACCTCCACCTCTCGTTGGAAAAGTAGTCCACACTAACAACGCACAAGTCACAAAAAATACTGTCAAAACAGTCAGCTGAGGTACGTTACCTTCCAGGTAGAACGATATCTCGGCAAAGAGGTGGAGATGACGTCTTGCTGATATACCGATGCTGATCCGATGAGTGGTGACAGCTGTCATAGGTGATGAGTGTCAGCTGTCACCCCGGCTACTCCTGTGAGGTGGCAGCGCCCTCTGGTGCCTGGAGCCCGCACTCCAGGCAGGGTGCCCTCTGGTGGTGGTGGGCCAGCAGTACCTCCTCTTCAGCGGCCCACACAACATTTTGTTTACAAAACATCACTCCATTGCAGCAGCCAAGCTGCCCCAGTTACACACAATCAAAATGGCGTCCAGATTATATCATTTTGTGGGAGTCGGCCCTCTCTATGTTCTCTCGGGCACCAGGCAGTTGCAGATTGGTAGATGGCTGTTGACTCACTAAGAGTTTTTTTTTTTTAGTTCTACAAGGTGTCTACCCACTCACCTACACTATTTGCAAGCAAACATAGGCTGAGCCAGTTTAGTGGCCGGCCACCCGACTATGAACAGGTAGTACCAGATTACATGTTTACTGGTAGCAGCCAGTCTTACTGACCATGATGTCTAAGAGATCAACCTGGCTGTATTTTTATATTTTTACTTATTTATTTTTGACTAAATGTGTCTGTAATCACACTACATTTTCTCTCTCACTACAACTCTAATGGAATATCATTATGTTGATTTTCTTTCCTAAGTTGTTGCTTCCGAAGCCTGATGATTGCTTAGTCTTGCAGGCTTCCCACAGTAATTCCTCCACCATTGAAAAGTGCCAACTGGGACCAAAAAAGTCCAAAATAAGTGAAGATCAAAAGTGCTTAGCAGATTGTAAACTGGATTATCACATTACAAATTAATGAATAAAACTCTTTCATGTCATTGCATCTATTGGAAATTAAGAGTCTAAATATGAGTTATGATGGTGATCAGTCAGCGATACCAAAAAAAAAAAAAATGGGTGAATGTTGGAGCACTTCCCTTTGTAAATGGAGACACTGTACCATCTTATTGAACATGAGTGCACAGTACCACACAAGTAAGGGAGACTTCCACATCCTGTTCCACCACCACCACGATTTCTTTGAGGGATCTGGTCAAAGATAATGAATTCAAGAGCACAAACTCAATGCTGTTGCACCCAGCAGTCTCTCATCTTTGACATGGAGGAGAACCACAGTGACACCATCTGCACAGGCCACAGAGGACCACACAGCATTCAGCAGCTTGAACGTGCACTGCTGGTCGGACAGTGACACGATGATGTGGTAAATTGTACACAGTGTTTGATGTATCCGTGCTGCAAAAGGAAATATTTTCCATCTTGTCACGTTTAAAACGTGAAATATGGCAGTCATGTAGTAAGAGCGATTCAAGCCTAGAAATCATTGCATCCCAAAGTTTATTTATTGCATGTTGGAGGTAATGTTTTTAGTGCTGTTTATATTATATGTAATACTTTCAGGCAGAAAATGTAAAAAGTGTTGTACATAACAGATAATCAGATCATACATTCATAGGAACAAATAAAATTAAACATGAATGCAAGAAAAATATGCAAACCAGTAGGTGTAAGAAAAAGATTTGTTTAAACATAAAAACTAATAAGCAGCAGAAAATAAAGAGGTTTCAATGTTTTCTTGAGAATTTTGATTGAAGTTGACTTCCTAATTATAGGTGGTAAAGTATTCTACAAAGTCTTGCGTGGCTCAGGCAAAGGCTCTGTGGCATTCTGACTTTTTTAACCCCTGGAACACAAAGTAATCCAGCATACTGGAAGCCTAGGGCACAAGAAAGCTCATAAGGTTGAGGACCCCTTCACACATAACACCACTGAAGCCGACTGGCGCACGAAGGAGGAACTGTATGACACTCGTGAAAAATCGGAGCCACCTCAAATGCCTCATACAGCTGTCGCCACAACCATTCGCGCACACAAGCACCCGAAAGACAGCAAATGCCCTGCGAGTACACATTCGACCCCTCTCTTAGCAGGTGTCAGCCAAATTCCAGGTGCCACACACAAACATCTGGCCTAATATCTATCTGTGATGAAAATTCCATCAAAATCTGTGCAGTAGTTTTGACGTAATCCTGCTAACAGACAGACAGACAGACAAATAACTATGTCCTTGGTGGACGTAATAACTGCAACGAATGACAAGTGACACTTTGTTCTGTGTGCTGCACAAACAGGTGGGTGTGACCCCAAACAGAAGCAGCTGTTGAGATCTCTGGACCTGGCTGGAGTCCCAGCTGGAGAACAGATAAAATGTTTTGAAGGACATGACCTTACAACTCTATGCCGTGAGGCACGTGCGTGTGCCTGCTGTCCTCATGTGGAAATACATAAAAACATATATCATTTCTGCCACAGGCTGGAGCGGCCGCTCAGGGCACGCTGGCTGCTGCTCCTTGTGAAAAGGATCATCAGATAATGTGTACACTCACCTGGTGATCTGAATGCCACGTCACCCACATGAGTTACAGTCCACATGATGTGGTGTCTCTCCATTGGCGCGCCGCTCACTGGACACGTGCGCTGCTCACTGGACACACGCACAGGGCCAGCCGGACACAGGGCCAGCAGATGTTGAAATGATAAGTGCGCACTGCGTCATTCGTGTCATTTCATGACTGTACGTGTATGACCATGAGTCATATACAGAGGAACAGAAGGATCATACTTGCATTGTCCGTTTAAATAGAGGAATTAAATATTAGAAATTGCAGTGTTTTATAGTGTGTAGTTTTTATTTTTTCCTCACAACAGCGATGTCTGTGGACAAAGGGGTGTGTCCCCCTGCAACTTGCAGCTGTTCAGATATCTGTGCTCGCAAGTCACAACTGGGGAACACCTGTTGTGGCTGGCAGAATATGACAACACCACTGCTGTGTGTGTGACTTTCCACGTGCTCGCACTTTGTTCGTGTGTGCGAACACGAGCGTGCACAAAACTGCCGCCGCGGTATCTTGTCATCTTCTTATGTCTGACTCACTTAAATAAAGCTCAGCGCAGGTTAAACACGTGAGCAGTTTAAATGCACCTAATATAGGGCTAATGAATAGGATTTAAAAATTTTATACACTTCCTTTATGCGCCAAATGCAAGTATAGGCTACACCTTCTCTAAAGACTAGGGATGGGTATTGGGAACCGGTTCCTTTCGGGTATTGTTAAGAAATGATTCGATCCACCGACATCAATAACCTTTTTGCTTAACGATTCCCTTATAGGTCCTTCAGAATGGCTGTTGTTTTGGGGGGTGTTTGTCAGGAAATTGATCATTTCTCTACATTGATGATTACAGACCCTGCAGCAGGTCTGTAATCAACTGTTTCTGCTGCGTGGCTTTGCTGTGAACCTTGAACCAATCGAAGCAGTAGATCGAAGCAGTGCTTTATCTTAATTTTTTTCCCTGCTAAAACCCCAAAGAACATATGTTTGTGAGTAATATTTACCTTTTTTTATGTTAAACCAACCTGTTATGGTCTTCTGAAACAGCTGATTGACATATTTTATAACTTAAAAACAGGACTGATGCTAACGCGTTAGCATGTCTATGGGATTTTCAATGTTAAAGTTAGCATTAAGGTCTTCGAATCTCAGCACATTTGTATGCATTTGTTTTCTGTATAAGTAATAGCTCAACGTTCATTGTCGTAAAAGAGTCAAATTGTAATTCTTTAAAATTTATTTTTATTCATATACTAATAATAATAGCAACAACAACAACAATAGTCATAATAACTCATAATAACTAATAATGCTACAATACAATTTTAGAGAAAGAGACAAAAAGAACCTGATGAAACAAAACACAACAGAAAAGATAAAACCAACAAACAATGAACATAAATAAATAAATATAGAAATAACTGTTTCCTGTGAATACCTAGTGACTCTTACACGTCCACTTCATCCCTGTTTTATTTTATTAAGTTTAATGACAATTTGTTTCTGTCAAACCATACTTTCAATGTGTTAATTTCTTCAATCAATCAATCAATCAATTTTTTTATATAGCGCCAAATCACAACAAACAGTTGCCCCAAGGCGCTTTATATTGTAAGGCAAAGCCATACAATAATTATGTAAAACCCCAACGGTCAAAACGACCCCCTGTGAGCAAGCACTTGGCTACAGTGGGAAGGAAAAACTCTCTTTTAACAGGAAGAAACCTCCAGCAGAACCAGGTTCAGGGAGGGGCAGTCTTCTGCTGGGACTGGTTGGGGCTGAGGGAGAGAACCAGGAAAAAGACATGCTGTGGAGGGGAGCAGAGATCGATCACTAATGATTAAATGCAGAGTGGTGCATACAGAGCAAAAAGAGAAAGAAACAGTGCATCATGGGAACCCCCCAGCAGTCTACGTCTGTAGCAGCATAACTAAGGGATGGTTCAGGGTCACCTGATCCAGCCCTAACTATAAGCTTTAGCAAAAAGGAAAGTTTTAAGCCTAATCTTAAAAGTAGAGAGGGTGTCTGTCTCCCTGATCTGAATTGGGAGCTGGTTCCACAGGAGAGGAGTCTGAAAGCTTCAGTGATTTCCTCCAGAACTATCTGCCAAGCTAGAAAACTGCTGCATCCTAGTAAGAGCAGAATACCACTGGAATGAATTTGAATAAGGAAATTTGGGTTTTTTTTCTCACCTAAATGGATGCTGCACTCACTGCAGTTTATTGTCTGGAATAGCCCCAGATTGCATTTCAGAGCTTCTAGAATTCAAACATTTTCATGCAGGTGGTGTTGGGGGGTAATTTTGGGTTACATCTTTTTTGTTTTTCACCACTTTCATCCCTGAATATGTCAATCGTGAGTCACTTTTGTGCAGATTAAAGTTACTAACTGGGACTCCTGTCTTGTTGGGAGAAAGAAACGAGAATCGTCCTCCGTTCTGTTCACACAGCTCCAAACACTGCGCAGCTCTCTGCTGAGTCAAGTTAGAATGATAGAGTCCAGTCGGAATTAATAACGTCAAAGCAAAACGCTGTTTAAATCAAATTACATTCTTTCCAAATGTTGTAATACAAACAAACTGCAATCGATCAAAATGTTTTTTCCTCCCAAAATGAGACGTCCTACAGATTTTATTTATTTTTATTTATGTCCAGAGATCAAGGATCCAGTAACCAATTTAAAATGTTGTTGACATAGAAAACCTGTAAAGCCTACTTTTAGTACACAGAAAATAAACAAGAGGTATTGATAAGGGAATCGATAAGGAATCGGATCGATAAGCGGAATTGACAATGGCATCGATATCAATAAAATGTTATCAATACCCATCCCTACTAAAGACTGTTTATTATTGTTGCCAGCAGGACACACAACTCATATCCATCATGAATGATCCGTAACGGTGAAATGCACAGTTTCTTTCACCCTCGTCTAGGACCCTCAGTGGTCCTTGATTAAGGAAATGCTGTATATCCATCTTTTAGTTCAGTGTAGTTTTTTTTCCACTTCTCACTCGCTTTCATAGCTACGTCCAGTAGTTTTGAAATGCATTGCATTCACTGGATAAAAAAATAATAATAATTTAAACACCTTATGTCATAATTATCAGCACCTTTTCTGATCTCATAATTGCGAGATCTTTTCTTGTAATTATGAGATTAGGAAAGTTGCCACATTGGCCACTGCTTTGCTCAGAACCACACACTGCACATCCACAAAGAAAACGTCTTCATGTAATTCAGCTGCTTCCAGTCCCTCAGTAAAGACAAGCATGAGAATTCCCAAGTCATAATCTAAAACCGTCCAATTTGTAAAAGCCGATGGTGCACTGTAATCAAACACAAAGTGTGGATTTACCCTAAGGTGTTCTTGGATGAATGAAATTCCTCCAGGGAGAAGCACAGTGTAGCCAGACTGACATGCACGCGGCCGGGGGTGCATGTCAGCAAAGCACAGTGTGTTTATCAATATTATTATGAATAATCTATACTGGAAATTTGTACAAATTGCAATCATGGTAGCCTGTGATTCATTTATTTATTTTTGTGGTTTGCAGGTGACTAACAGGCTTGTTCACCCAGGATGGACCCAACTGCCTCCAAGGGCAGGCAAGGCACCGATGGTCCAGGACTGGGATTATTTATATGATTTTCATCAATTTCTTGGAAATTAATACATAGACCATCAGACACTTAAACAATCCCTAAAAAGATCTGGATTTTGTACATCAAACTATGTATTCTGGGGGGGGGGGGGGGCATATATATTGGGTAAGTGTGAGATAACAAATGAGGTGAGGCTAGTACATCTCTCTGTGATCATACAAACGTAAGGGCCCTGTCCCACTGGTGTTTAGGAGGATTTGCATATGGATTGCGCACAAAATTGGCCCATATTCGCCAAACATCTGCAATATCTGTGTAACATGCCTGTATGAGTCGGCCGTAATCCGAACACACCCATGATCATCCGCAGAGGCACGCATGTCTGCAACCAGGATTTTTGAGTAGCTCAAAAATCTGGATGCAGATGACATCCGCCTTACATACTCCATACATACTCAATTCATACACAATACATACTCACTCTATGCACTGTATATCTGCCGTTAACCGCTGATATCCACAACTGACAGGGATTTGCGGCTTGGCAGTGGACTGGGACAGTGTGTAAAATAGATATATTGAGTGCCCATCATATCCACATCACAAACTAAAATAAGTTGTAGCGAATGCATACAAATTGGCCACAAATAAAGTGTTTTTATTACATCTGCTTTGCAGCTGATTTTTGGACAATCTGTGAATGTATAACAAACATGTCATGTAAACCCAAAGTATTATATGTGGCAGAAAGCGACATACCTGCCAATCAGTGCCGGGCCGGCTGTGTCAATCCACAAAGACGTAATAGCTGCTGCAATCCAGGACTTTTATTTAACACCAACAAAAGGAAGAGTTGCTGTTTAGTCACAACTCACGCTGAAGTCTGTTTTCTGTGACACTCAAAAAAAAAACGTCTCACACCCGAGCGGCTTCCCCCCTCCCACTCCTCAAACTCATGAACAGTTAACCCTCACATGACAAAATGAACATTAACTCTGTGATCAACTTGTCCAAGTCCAGCAAATGCTCCAGAGCCTGTATTGTTGGTGTGAATAGTGATGCCGAAAGGAGCGAGTGAGCTTCTTTTATGATCGCAATGCAGATGCTGTACACGTGCAACACGTGCGCAATGCATTCATAATACACCCGTAATACTGCCGTGATAATCAATGTGTCTGATCTGTTTCCTCACTACATGCGTTATATAACCGTAATTGTTCATCATATATTTGCTATATATTATTAATATATCTGTAATTCATACTGGGACATTTGTCATTTTTGGCCATTTTTGTTGCAGACGACAACGATGCCCGCAATTTGTATCCTCAATTCATGCGCAATTAATCCTCTCCCCAGTGGGACAGGGCCCTTAGATTTATTTCTGACAGCGTGAACACTATAATGATTACATTTTTATAGTACGTACTTCATACCACAAATATTGCAAGTTTCTTGTCCAATTTGTTAACTCACCATCTAAGGCACAGCTTTCTAAGTGAAGTACAGCATGAGTTGATTCCTCTATTTTTCTTCTGCCTCAGATTTCTCTTTATGGAAGCTGTGGTTAAAATATGTACTTAAGCCTTGGTGGAGGTATGTGCTCTCAGAGCACGTCTTGGTGCACTATTTGCTCACTCTGAACCAGAGGTGGAATGAAGTCACTGTCAAATCATTCTCAAGTCATGAATCAGAAAGTCCCAAGTCAAGTCTCAAGTCAGCTTGCAAACAACTGGTGGTCATTATGACTTGAGACTTGACTTGGGACTTTCTGATTCATGACTTGATGGTGACTTTGTCCCACCTCTGCTCTGAACTATCAAATGCTGTCAGAATTAGAAAAACGATAAGCTTGCATAAGGATAGCGGTTCTAACAGAATCAACAGAAAGTGTGCGTGCGTGCTCATGTGCAAACATGTGCTTTCATGTCAGCATGGGTGCGTGCAGGGAACTTGGAGAGAATGTTTTCCAGGCTGTTGTGTAAAATTCTCCAGTTTGTTTGTTTGCTGTACCTTGGTACCATAAAAGCTCAGGGACAGGCAGGTGATCGGTCCGTCCCTGTTTACACGCCAAGTCTACAACTCCACGGAGATGAAGCAGAGTAAGTCTGGTGAACAAATGTTTCACCGTGTTAGCTCACCGCAGAGGGGGCACGTGGGGTCTGACACGTGAACGACTGGCTGTGGTGGAAGCCTCTCAGCCCGGAGACGGGGAACGAAGACCCTCAGGATGCGTGGAATCAGAGAGGCTTTGAGCGGGCAATTTTTAGGAAATGAATTCTGACTTCTGCAAGCATTACACAGCCACTATACAGGATTACAGGAAGCCCAGAACAACGTGAGAAGAACACAAGAACTGAGAGGATGAAGTGACTGAGTGAGAAAAATGAGGACGAAAGGAACAAAATGGAAACGATAGCCAGCACTTCCCCCGGCGGTGAGCGTCCTCTCTGAAGGAGGGCCATCTGGGCTTGAATGTTGAAAGGGAGAAAGGAGAGCAGAGAGAGGAGCGCTGGGGCCGAGGTCCATAAGAGAAGGAAGGCGGGAGTCCAGCTGGGTCCCATTACGGCCGGACTACATGTGCCTGCGTGGTGGGGGAGTTGGTGGGGGGGGGGGGGGGGGGCAGAGAGGGCAGCGAGGAGGAAGTGCTGAGAGCGATGGGCCTAGACCCTGTGAAGCTTTATTAGACCTGTCATCTGCTCTTCTCAACTGGGCCGCTCACACCACCCCGCCACACCCCAAACCCTCACTTACCCCCTCCTGACACCACCCCCCACCCCCTGCCCTCGGGCACAGCCGGGGCAGAATGGTATAAAACTATTAGAGGGACAGAGACAGGACTAGACCACCCAGACACACACACATGCATACACACAAACACACCCATAATGGCTACCAGGAGGAGGCCCCGGCATGAGAGCTGCAGCTGGAAAGACAGAATACACACACACGTGCATGCTCACACTAGGGGACACAAACTACACACACTGAAGTGGAGTGCGTGTGGATGCAAAGTGAAACAAGGTCCATTCAGTGTTTCTTTCAAATGTCACGCACACGTGTGGTGGTTTATATGCTTGATTTTATATGTTTTACCCAACTGGGAGACAATTTGGTAAACACTCTGAAAGAACATGTGGCATTTGCATATGTATTCATGTTTGTGGGAATGTGTTCGTGTCTGTGTCTGCCATCACCACCTGTGCGATGACAGTAAGTGCCGTCTAATGCATATGTGCATGAGACTGAGGGAGAGTGGGAGGCAGATTTTTTTTTTCCTCATGTGCACATGTGCATATTGTAGATTCCTTTATTTGTGTATGAGCTTCCATTTCAGAATCCTGGGATATCTGATATGCCTGCAGACCCATCTGTCTCCTGCCTTCCCACCACCCATCCATGCATCCATTACCCCACGTTGCATCTCCACGGTGAGCATGAGAAAAAAATGGTCCGGAATTGCAGCCGTTGATGAAATGCTGACCAATACTGAAAAATAAGTATTCTTGGAATAAATTATGTGCATCCTCCAGGGTAGCTGACTAATACTTAGCCTTGTGATGGAGAGTTGTTGCTTTGGCATGTCTGAATTCCAAATGTCTGTGAGGACAGTTCAAGTGTGACTGTGAGGCTCAAGAAGCCTGATGGTGCCCCACAGTAGTGGAGCTGCCATGAGTCTTTTGTGTTTGCATTACTCAGAAGAAAATAAATAAACAAAAGTACTTCGTGTAAGACTGTGGATGGAAAAGTTGGATGAATCAAAACTCTAAAATGTCGTTGTTGTTTGCCTTTCAGTTGTTCCAGTTTGAGTGGGATCCCCACAGCCCATCCAGCAGAGATCTGCATTGGGAGTTGGCACGTTTGACACCAGATGCAACTCCAGTTTTACAGAGAGAAAGACGCTCAGCTCACGGTGCTCTAAACATCTCCTCCATCCAACTAGAACCCACTCTGCTTAGCCTCTGACATCTGACAGGATCAGGCTTACACAGAGCAGACTGGCTGCTAAACCAAGACTCAACAACAACAATAACAAGAGCAATCAGAGATTTCTGACGTCCGCCAACCCTGATCCGGTGTCACAGACTGAACGGTCCTCCCCTAAAAATTGGTCCACCCTGCCTCCACTGCCATGCGTCATTTAGGACCACAGCAGCTTGTCTGAGACACAGTCTCTTCACCCAAAGCAATCAAAGGGAATAATGGGATTATGAACCATCAGATGACAAAGTAAAACCTCTTAAATCAATCTAAAGTCAGCTTTAAGCAGAAACGCGGCAATAATTGGTAACACTTTGAAATGACGGAGGCGCAGTGAATGCAGCAGCTCGTGTAGCCACAGCGCTCGGATCACTTCCTCCGTCTTTTATGATGAAATAATGCTGAATTTATGTCCATGATTGTTGTACAAAAGCTTCAAATATCTGTCGCTGAGACAGATGATGGCTGGGGTGCAGTTTTAAGCAGAAACGAGGTGATAATCGGTGAACTGCGGCTGATGGCGCACACGCAGCGAAGGCAGGGAGGACCAATTTTCAGGAGGAGCTGTTCGGTCTGCGACACCAGATCACCTCCAAAATGCAGTGGAGTCTTCCATGCCCTAATATCTATCTGTGGTGCAAATTTGGTGAGAATCCGTGAAGTAGTTTTGATGTAATCCTTCAAAGCCTATATAAAGTGAAATCATGATCCAGAAGCCATATCTGGATCACCTACAAAATTTAATGGAGTCTTCCATGGTCTAACATCTATCTGTTGTAAAAAGTTTGTCAAAATGTGTGTAGTAGTTTTGATGTAATCTTGCTAACAGACATACAACTAAATAAATAAATAAATGCCAATGATTTTATTACATCCTTGGTGGACTACTAGTAATAATAATTCCACCACCTTCAATGCATATTGGCTGCAAAATGTTTTAAACACTTCTATCCTTCAGTTGGACCTTTTAAGGTCACCCAAGGTCAAAGGTCACATGACAAAAAGAAAGGTGATATATTAAAGGATTATTAACTGAGCGCAAGGTCTGTACACGAAAATATCAGGCCGAAGTGTTGACAGTACGGACCGAGATCAGTGGTCTGATTATTCCCATACAGACTGAGTTAGCAAGGTTAATAATTTGTTTATTATATGACTGTTCAGAGCTGTGTTTTCATCTTGTTGGTCTTCATTTTTCATGTGCACTTCGAGCTCGTTTCCTGTTAATTCCTCCATTTCAAACTCGTCAGTGGAATAAAATTCGCTGAGGATGGTGTTCTTCGCCGTTTCTTTGTTCGCTTTTTGTTTTGTTTTATTTCACGCTGTGAAAATTGTAAACAAAGTTGAAAATGTGATGCGTGATCCGGACCGATTGTCATGGTAACAGTCTGATATCGAAATATATCAGACTGGAAATCAGCCACTTAGACCGCGCGTAGCGATGTAGCCATATACTAATACTTCATATTAGTGTGTAATAGTAACATAGGTGTATCTGTAAAATTCCTGAGTAGGCATTCTGACACCACTGGCCAAAATTTTGATTTTGAATTGATATTTCTCTAACTCATATCACATTTTCCTTGGCTGACTCACCTCAAACAGTAACACTAAAGGATTATTCAACAACTGCGAGGTCTGTACAGGGAAATATCAGACCAACGTGTTGTCAGTACGAACAGAGTGTTAGCGAGGTCTGTGCGAAAAACACGGAGGCAAACATCGCCTGAATATGAAAGCTGTTCACGGCTCGTAGTCAGACCTGTTCGCTTCACCTCCATGAAGAACTTACTAAGGGGCCCTTCACACATAACATGAAAGACGCAGAAACCGGAAGAAAATAAGTGAACCAAACATGAAATGGGGAACCACAAAGCATTCCACCTGCTCTCGTGAGGGACACATGGTCGCCCATGCATGCACAACACACCGGTGATGGTTTTGTGCACGCTTGTGCATGTGCATGAACACAGTGCGAGCAGCTGGAGTGTGTGGAACTGCATTGCACAGCTGCTGTGGAAAAATAAAAAATACATGCCACCCGTGGGATTTGAGCCTGCAATTTACAAAAGCTCTGATTAACAAGCAGAATCTACCACTGCACTACGATCACTGTCCTATAACAGGAGCGTAAAATGCCTAAAGTCAACAAGGAGATAAACATATTTTTTCTTTTTAAAAAAAGAGAAAATAGACGATGTAGACAAAGAGGAAGCCTTTAATTAAGGCAAAATGCGGGGGCGTCCTGTGGGCTGATTTCCTGCATGGCACGATATCCACCAGTGTTGCGGTGTGCTGGTGCAGCGGTCAGCTGAAACAATATGTGTTTTGATTTATTTCCACGAGAGGACAGCATGCCAACGTCATTATAGATATGCGACTTAATATCCTACGAGCCAGTACAGGTGTTCCCAAGCTATGACTTGCGAGCACAGATATCTGAACAGCTGCACATCGCAGGGTTACATGCCCACCTCTGTCAGCGGACCTCGCAGCTCACAGAACAAAAAGGCTCACTCTGTGTTGCTTTGTTCTGTGATTTTATTTTAATGTATGTATTATTATGTGTTTGTCCGGCATCTGTCTGATGTCTGTGTTTTTAATTTGGCACCTTGCATGCACAGTCACGTCTAGCTGACAGTCTGTGTGTGTGTGTGTGTGTGTGTGTGTGTGTGTGTGTGTGTGTGTGTGTGTGTGTGTGTGTGTGTGTGTGTGTGTGTGTGTGTGTGTGTTGGTGGGGGGGACGACAACACACTCCACATGCCATTTGTGTGTGTGGGGGGGTGGGGGTCAGCACAGTTACACCCATGTGTGTTGCCAGTTGACACCACACTCGCGTTGCACTTTGACCATTTTCACAAACAGGTTGAATGTGATCGTCTGCTGTCTACTATGGTACCAGGTGCGCGAATAACCCTGCATTTTCTAAGTTTGCAGCGAGCAATGTTAGATGTTTGTGTATGACACCTGGAATTTGGCTGACACCTGCCGAGAGGGGGATCGAATGAGCATGCGCAAAGCATTCGCTGTCTTTCGGCCGCTTGTGTGAGCGAATGGCTGTAGCGACAGGTGTACAAGGCGTTTGAGGTGGCTCTGATTTTTCACGAATGACATGCAATTCCTCCTTCATGCACCAGTCGGCTTCAGTCATGTTATGTGTGAAGGGGCCCTAACAGATGGTCCGGTCGTTAGCTGGTAAGCTTTCAATCTGTGTGTTTTTTGAGATGCTGTTTAGATATTTATAAAGTATGTTTATGCCCGACTTGGGTTTTTGTAATCATGTTTTTTGCTTCCTGATTTGTAACGAAAATACTCGTTGCGGACCGATTGTCATGGTATCTGGTCCAGATATGGGAAAATATCCGACCGGTAATCAGAGCGCGCGTAGAGTCGCAGCCATGTAATAAATGTGCTTATACTGTGCATGTGTTTAATAATAATAATAATAATAATAGTATAGACTGACGGTTTGTCCATGGTGTACCCTGTCTCCTGCCCAGTGATCGTTGGGACAGGCTCCAGTCCCCAACTGGAATAAGGGGGTATAGAAAACGAATGAATTAATGAATGAATTAACAAATGAATATTATTATTATTATCCATCTATCCATTTTCTATACCCGCTTACTCCAGTTAAGGATCACGGGGAGGCTGGACCCATCCCGGCAATCATAGAGCGTGAGCCAGGGTACAATGTGGCCTACACACCGACTGAACTGTTCAGATGACATACTCAGTCACCGCCATGCCTATATTTATTCTGCCTCTTGACATCTTTGTGTACACCCTGAACAGGACGCCAGTTTGTTGCAGGGCAATTATTATTACTATTATTACTATTCCCACCAACATCCGATAAACTTTCACCTTTCAAAAGTAAAGCCAAAACACTGCAACAACATGATCTCCTTTAGTACCTGATTTAGTGACATACTTTAGATACAGACAGAACTTACAGAACATCATATTTTAAGATTATTGTTAAACAGCAGCATTAGTCATAAGGTAAAATTGTGGGGTTTCTTGGCAAAAAACCTATCAGAAAAAATGATTTAATTTGGTACACTTTAACCACTTAAGTAATATCCCACATGGAAACAATGACAAAAGAATACAATACAAAATAAATGGGGGAAAACTGGTTACTATCTACATATCTACACACTGAAAAAAGTGAAACACAGTGCACTTCATTCAAAGTACTTATTTAAATTAGTCTAATAGAAAATTTTGGTTTCCGGTTTAAATCTGCTGGAATCACTTTACAAAATCATAAATATACATTGTGAGAAACTAAAAAAATTAGCTGTAACAAATTACATCAATTTTTTAAGTTGATCCAAAGTAGCATTTTTTTCAGTGCAGGTCAGATGTCAGGTAATTATGATAGTGAACAACAGACTGGCTGAGATTTATACATTGGAGTAACAAACCATTCCACTGTGTCATAACCTTCCATGTGCTACAACTGGCCAGCAGGGAGCAACAGTGATATTCTGGTATTCCTTTTAAGGGATATCTGACAATCTTGCTGAAAAAAAAAATCTGACAGCAATTTCAGAATGTAAATGTTTATCCAGTGTACACTAAATGCATTTTCCTTGCAATTAGCAGGACAAGTTAAGGATTAATGGAGTCAGTCAGACAGTCAGTGAGTATGTCTGCAAAATTTCTCAAAGTACAGTCATTTGTTTTTGACTCATTAAAGTCATTGAATTCATTACTTACCCTCGATCTTTACATTGCTCTGGCGTCCATTGCACAAAGCCGCCGTACAGATGACGGGTGGCTTGCTGGACTGGATGACTTCTGCATTTGAGGCGCAGAGCATCTAAAGTGTCATTGTGCTGCCAGTGAATGGAGACTTGTGTGCTACAGAGAGCTTGACCCGCTCTCAGATGAAGCCATAGGTCAGATTAACACTGCGATGGAGAGACAGGAGCCCCCTATCACTGATAATCACTGCTCATAACAAGATGCTGCTGAGCCAAATGACCCCACGGCTAAAGCCCACTGCAGCTATACACCCACTAACAAATCAACAAAAATCACTATCATGGTATTAAAATTGTGAAAAACTAATGATTGTTTCAGAATGTATCAATCATCTTCTAAACAGCTCTTTACCCTGACAAGGATATTAGAGGGGCTTTGGGACTATGCCCAACCAGTCTACATGTGTTTTGTGGAATTGGAAAAGCCGTATGACCGGCTCCCTCAGGGGAATATAGGGTACTGGATTCACTACATCGTGTGATCTGGTCTCTATATGACCAAAGTGAGCTGTGTCCGCATTCTTGGCATTACATCAGACCTGTTTCTGGTGGGTGTTGGACTCTGCCAGGGCTACACATTGTCACCAATCCTGTTTATAATATTCATCGATGGGATTTCAAAGTACAGTCGGGGACTGGAGGATGTCCAGATTGGTGACCTCAGAGTTGTATCTCTGCTTTTTTGCAGATGATGTGGTTCTGTTGGTTTCATCAGGCAGTGACCTCCAGTGTGCACTGAGCAGGTTTGAGATGACTGGGATGAGAATCAGCACCTCCAAATCTAAGACCATGGTCTTCTGTCAGAAAATGGTGGATTGTCTCCTCTGGGTCAGGGGAGACTTACTGCCCCAAGTGGAGGAGTTTAAGTATCTCGAGGCCTTGTTCACAAGTGGGGTACGTTGGAGCGTGAGATCAATAGACAGATTGGGGCGGCATCTGAAATCTCACAGATGTACCAGACCGTCGTGGTGAAGAAGGAGCTGAGCCAGAAGGTGAGGCTCTCAAATTACCAGTTGATTTAGGCTCCAGTCCTCACCTGTGGTCATGAGCTTTGGGTAATGACTGAAAGAATAAGATCGTAGATACAAGTGTCAGAAATGAGATTCCTCAGTCAGGTATCTGGGCTTACACTCCTGTGTGTGTGTGGGGGGGGGGGAGAGCACAAAATTGCAATTAAAAAAACTCAGATTTTCCTTGAGAATATAAAGTCATAAATGTCTAGTTTTACTTAATAATCACTACTTAAACTGAATATTCACAAAATAAAAGGCTTAGCTTTTCCTCAAATGCCAACAGCTTAAACTCTGAGTGTTTATGCATGACACAGAATCATTAGCAATAAGTGTGTGATTAGCGATGCCTCATTAGCTAATCAAACCAGACTCAAAAACGCCTCATTAGGCAAGAGAGAAGATGATGAGATGAGAGGAGAGCATCTTTCTCCCTTCATGCCAACATGATATCAAGCTCTATGAGTGATCGTGAAATTTGAAGGCATAAATTCACTCTAAATGTCAAAGATCAGATGTTTTCATGCTTTCCAATCTGTGCCAAAGCAGTTAAAAACACTAATGTCTACTTTTGCAATAATTTAATCCAATATTGTGGACGAAGGTTCTCATTGATGATAACAGGAAAATAACTGTGTTTGAATATGGAAGAATATGTCTTTTATTGTAGTTTATGATAACATTCTGAAACCATGTGCACAAGTTAATCAATGCTCTCTGTATGTGTGTGACAAGGTTTATGCACTTTAAAGACAGAATTTATCCATTTGGGCATCAAAGCATGAAAGCGCAGTCTGGTGCAGACTTTAGAACGGCACTAAAAGTATTGATTATGTCATCACTTACAGCAGGATTACAGTTCATTCTGTGAAACATAAATGTTATGCAGGAGTTTGTGCTGTGTGTGGAGATTTCATTGCTTCTAAGTGCTATAACAAAAATAAACAATAATTGATCTCTGGCAAGGAGCAACCTGAATTAACACAGTGGTCAACCTCTGTAAATATTCGTGACAAATATGAGAGTTCTAAAAATGACATCCTATTTTCTCCCCTCTGACATGTCGGATGAGAATTATTTTTCTTTATGCACATCTTCACATGGTGTGCTACAGATTCTTTGAAATCCATAAAGCAGTTCAGTATCATTTAATTATCAATTAAACACATTTAAAAAGTCTAAATCAGTCAATAAATCACTCAAATTTTATTTATATACCACTTTTCATACAAATAAAATGCAACAGAAAGTGCTTTCACAATAAAAAAAATAGCACCACAGACGCCACTCAACAATCCATGCCTACACACACACAGACACACACACACACAGACACACACACACACACACACACAGACACACACACACACACACACACACACACACACTCACAGCTCTGCGCAAAAAAGTAGTTAAAGCTAAAATTCAATTAAAAGCCAGGCTAAACAGGTAGATGTTTAGGTTGCTCTTAAATTATTTCCTTTTGACAATGCCAAACCATTCTGAAACATCTTGCTCATCAGGTTTGAAGATTCAGCATATCCCCCATAGTTGAACATTTTACTGATGGGCTATAAATCAAGATTTTCATTACACAATTCTGGACAAGTGAAAAGTAAAGCTGAGTCCTTATAATTCACCAGTTTAAGGTTACACAGCATTTGTGCAGCTTTCTGACCCTGTCTGGTTCATTTCAGTCAGACTGTAATCCATTTGCTCACTTTGCTTTGTTTAGGGATGTGTGAACATTTAAACTCTGGTGCTGACCAATCAAAAAATATATATATTTGTTTCCAAATGGGCCATGGTGTAGCTCACTTGTGGTGAGAAGACAAAGTGAACCAACAAAGCAAATATTTGGCCCATTCATGATTACTGTGTGTTGTAGAGTTTGTTTTGCTGTGAAGGAACACTGCAGGATGAGTTGTGGTTGACATGGATTTGAGTCATGCTTCAGTGAAACCACAACATTGCACAGCTTGTAAAAGCCGACAAAATATAAAGCAGTGTTCAAGTGTTCAGTGAACTACTCACAGTGTTCTGGCTCAAACACTGTTCAAGGCTTGTGTAGACGGTGTGTTGGTTTGGGTCTGTGGAAAGAATTAATGGGCTTGACTTTGCAGACGATGTTCTAATCTTTGTAGAATCAATGGTACCCCCGATTGCAGGACTTAAGAAGCTGAGTGAGGAAACAGAGTGCCTGGATTTGTGTTGTCCAGTATCAAGAATAAGGGTATACTCACACTAGGTCCAGATGTGATGGGCCATGCCTGTGCACAACTTTCCCACAGTGACCTGCACTTACATTACACCTTATATAGGTAAACACGTCAACACATCAACTTGCCAACAAGTATTGAGAAAGAGTGCCCTCCCGAACCACAATAATAGAGTTTAGCTCTGCTCAGATGAAATTGTTTTTTACAAAGAGAGGTGAATTAATGTAATAATTATTATTACCAAATAGAACGGGATAAGAAAACACAATATAAATAAATGACAGAGATGGGAGTGACTGCACTTTAATATTAATTGGCTCCATGTGCTCTGCATAGTGACATGTGCTCCTTGTGAAAAAACAGAGCAGTGGATCTGACCACAAAACAAATGTTTCCCATCCCACAAACATTGAACTTTTTTTTTTATCTGCATGTAGCTGTGAAAAATGTGTTATGTGCATGAAAAAGCAGGTGAACCAAAAGACGCACAGTATGCTTACAAAAGCATCTTTATGTGCCTCCATCCTTGAGATAAATGGCAGAAAACTCAGTTTCCACTGATTCATGTGTTCACACAATATAACCCGAGGTCATTTCTACGGACTGTTGTACATAAGGTACTTGAACATTAACTGGCACAGATGCATGTAGTCTACAAAAATCACTGAAACAGCACATTGAGAGGCAATACAAAAACCCACCTTCCTATATAAAGCTTATCCCATCAGAATAAATTATGCAATAAGGCATTTAGAAATCAATCATACTGCAGGCAAGACCAGATTTTTATGGTGGCAGCATGCGACAAGGATATATTTTGCAGCTTTGCTCACTGACAGTTAATCAATAAGGGAAGAAACCAGATCTGTGTTTAACCCAAATGCTAAATGGTAAATGGACTGCATTTATATAGTGCTTTTCCATCTACATCAGACGCTCAAAGCGCTTTAGAAACAATGCCTCACATTCACCATGATGTGAGGCTGCTGCCATGCAAGGTGCCCACTACACACGGGAGCAACTAGGGGATTAAGGACCTTGGCCCAGGGCCCTTAGTGATTTTCTGGTCAGGCTGGGATGCTTTTGAATTAATTGAAAACTGCATTATTCAAGTCTTAATAATAATATTAGTAGTAACTGTTTAATCTGAGTTTCTGTGCTCCAATGTGGTTAGCGATCACACTACATGTGTAACACCTCAAAATCCAACTGGACTGTGCCCTACACCACCTCTGTAAGTCACACTAATGCCATGCCATGGCATGGCATGGAGCACTCACACTAGTCAAACAAACTGGATTTTGTGGGTCAAACATGTTGGGCACAGCACCGATTCCCTTGTGTGCGTAGTTCCAAGTCTGGGACCAAACAAACAATACTTGTGAAAACACCAGAAAAAGACTGGAACATAAGACGCCAATGTGCACAACAAACACTTTATCAACATCAAAAAAATACACTGAAAAAAGTGTAACCCTGCTTAAACTAAAAAAAAATTGATGTCCAGATATCACATCTAATATATTTGACTTCACATAATCTAAATTATTTTCATTTCACATTATTTTACGTTGATGTAACATAATATTTCAGTTGACTCAATCTAAATTCTTTGCCTTGATCCAAATTATTAACGTTTTTGTTATTGAATCAAATTAATAAATTAAAACTGACCTAACCTGATAACTTACGTATGGCTATTATTTTGAAATTCTGACAATACAAAACACTCAAACTTTAATTATGAGCAACAGCTTTGCTACTTACGTTTATTGTTGGATGAAATCAACCCAGTGCATCCACGTCTGTCCGGCTCCCCGAAGGCGAATGAGACCAGTGCAATGTGCATGCGCAATTCACATTTGAGTCAAACTAAAATATTAATTGCAGGTCATAAAGAAGAAGAAAACAATTGAGAGAACTAAAAAAAAAATGTTTTGAGTCCATTAGATATATTTAGTCAGTTCAAATCAAACTTGATGTCACTAAATGAAAGAAAATGAGTTTCACAATCAAATCAATATTTTATCTTGTTTTAAATTACAGTTTTTAGCTCGAATGAACAAATGCATGTTACACTTTTAACAGTGATAAACTGCTTGCATACTTGAGGAGTTTCAGCAAATATAATGAGTTTTTGATTATTTTTCATTAAACTACTGAGAGGAACAAGAGACAAATTTACCCAAAGACAGCACAACTGATGATTGACAGAGAACAGTTGAAAGACAGGGAGTAAAAAAGAGACAAGCTAGGGTTTGATATTTGTGAAGTGGAACATGAAGTGACACACTGAGTATTCAGTGTCATGGTAGGGTTCAGTTTCTAGCTTCAGACTTGTCACACTTTCACTCCTTTCTCTGGCTTTGCATCACTCCACGGCCCACCATGCCTTGGGAAAGATGGGGTTCACTCTCCAACGGAGCCGGCGTCAGCCCCCCATGCCAAAACCACTTTGATTTTACAAACATATGGAACCTGCAAACATGATACCGGTGCTCGGGGGAAAACAGCAACATGCAGAACCAATTCTGTCACGTCTGGAACCATCTGAATTGAATGTTCTTGCCCGACATTGCTTGAACTTGTTGATCCATCCTTTACTCCTGCTAGGTTTGAATTTCCCCCCACACACTCTGTCACACACACCCATCTGGATCAAAGCCCAATAAATTTACAGCGCTCATGTTTGGCCTCAACATACAGTTGAGAGGCAGTGTGAGAAGTAAAGGATCAGAGGATCAAAGGGGGAGTGGGCGGCATGAGAGCAAGAACTGGGTGGGAAGTATAAAAATATATTAGAGCGTAAGGCCAAGGCAGTGAGAACATGTGTGCTTGTTCAGGTGGCTGAGGGAAGTCGATAGGACTGTACTAACACAGAGTTAGCAGGAATACGCTCTGTGGCTGCTTGTGTTTAGGTTTGGCCCATGTCTGATGACACCCATCTGCTCATGAATGTGCCAGTTGTAGTTAAAGACATCTAGTACCTAAGAACAACTCCTGAAATTTCATGCATCTAGCATGAACATTTCAAACATACTGACTTACTTACTTACATACTGCTCTTTAATGCAGTGAAATCGGTGTCACACCCTATTTTAAAGCCGCAATCTCTCAAAAACCAATAAAGATATAAGACTGAAATTTAGTATAGTGTTACTGGGAATAATATTATTTTGTAAAAGGGTGAAAAAAATCAGAGATGGTCAATCTGGAGTATCTTTTGAAATCTGGTGATTTGAGATGGATTGACCCATATGTGACTTATACTCCAGAAAATACATAATTCATGCATACAACCACTGGAAAAGACAACGTACTGGCTCATATGCACTTTGCTCTCTGGGAAAACAAAATCATATGTGTGCGTGTATTTCCATGTTTCTTGTTATTACATAAACCTCCAGTAACAATTTCTGTCACATAGGGTATTGGCATATTCTGCGGCATTGTGGGATTGCCTTTCATTGTTATGCTGATGATACTCAATTGTACATGCCGGTAACTGCTGGTAATCTTGCCCATATAAAAGCCTTAGAAGATTGCCTTATATCTGTGAGAAGTTGGTTGTCTAGTAATTTCCTACTCTTGAATTCTGATAAGACTGAAATGGTGGTTCTTGGTCCAGCCAGACATTGGCATCAATTTGACCAGCTTGCACTTAATTTGGGTTTGTGTGTTGTGCATCATACGGACAAAGTGAGGAATCTTGGAGTACTTTTTGATCCTACATTGTCTTTTGGACCCCACATTAAAGATATTACGAGGACTGCCTTCTTCCATCTGCAAAACGTGGTGAGGATTCGGCCCATCCTGTCTATGGCTGATGCTGAGACTTTGATACATGCATTTATTTCTTCCAGACTGGATTATTGTAATGCATTATTTTCTGGTCTGCCGCAGTCTAGCATTCGGGTCTTCAATTGGTGAAGAATGCTGCTGCCAGACTTTTGACACAAAGTAGAAGATTTGACCATATTACACCCATTCTGGCATCCCTTCATTGGCTTCCGGTTTCTGCCAGATCGGATTTTAAAGTCTTATGTTGGTTTATAAAATTGTTCATGGACTGGCACCTTCCTACCTGGTAGACTTGGTTAAGCCCTACGTACCTGCGAGGCCCTTGCGTTCGCAGGGCGCAGGGGTTCTGTGTGTTCCGAGGGTGAACAAGAAGTCAGTGGGGTATAGAGCCTTCTCCTACCCGTGGTCCGACTCTTTGGAACGATCTACAGGCATGTATTAGGCAGTCTGACACGGTCGAGACTTTTAAATCAACACTGAAGACCCACTTTTTTAGACTGTCTTATCATTAATCTAATTTGTTTTTAGTTTGCTTTGTATTTCTTTTTAGTCTAACTGTGTTTATATTTTTATTTATATTTATTATTTTTATATCTCCATTTGGCACATCACTGACATTTATGGTCTGCACAAACTAATCAAATCTAGCACAAAACTATTTTTTGCACTTACACACCAATATTTTGACCACTGAATAAAATTGGCCTCGTTACATGTTATTAATCTCTCATAATGAGCTCTGTCAATGGAGCCCTTCACTATGCAGATATTCTTTCTAACCTTTGTTCTCCATTTCTTTTAAATACACTTCTGCTTTATGTTGACAAGGCACAATCACATCATATCAATGTGTACTGAGTAGCTGGCTTTATTGTTTTCATCACAAAAAATACCCTGTAGATATAAGGGGAGAAAAGGACAAAATCCTGTACAGACCTTGATCAAAGTCTATCACTACCCTTCGACAAGACACCGGTCATCACAGGTTATTTCCTCAGCCAAGGCCAGCACCCGTTTTAAAGGTGGGTGGACTGGTACGATGGATATTAAGTGTTTGTACAAGGATACAGACAGTTAATGTGACCAATGAACCCAGGTCAAAAGACCTCGCTTGTGCATGCGCTTGCTCTGGGGGTTGGTAAGGTTAGACCATACCCTTGTCTTGTGAAGCACCTTGGGAGACCTATGTTGTGATTTGCTACTATATAAATAAACTGAATTGAACTTGAAATATTGGTAGCCCAACTCCTATACCACTGACCTACCTGCTAGGTGAGATACCGAGGTAGTGTGTTGTTTAAAAAAAAAAGCATTCCAGGTGTGTTCACATTATCACTCTGTATGCATTGGTCAGCACAGATCTTTACTAGTGGCGCTGGCATTTCTGCCAGTTTGCGTCCTTTGCTGAACCGTTTTACAATTAGCTACATCGTTGCACTATTTTCGGATTTCAAATGATTTTATAACAATCACAGCGGTATAATCAATCAATCCAATCATCAATCAACTTTTTTCTTATATAGCGCCAAATCACAACAAACCGTTGCCCCAAGCGCTCCATACTGTAGGCAAGGCCATACGATAATTATGAAAAACCCCAACGGTCAAAACGACCCCTATGAGCAAGCACTTGGCTACAGTGGGAAGGAAAAACTCCCTTTTAACAGGAAGAAACCTCCAGCAGAACCAGGCTCAGGAGGGGCAGTCTTCCGCTGAGACTGGTTGGGGCTGAGGGAAAGAACCAGGAAAAAGACATGCTGTGAAGGGGGGCAGAGATCGATCACCAATGATTAAATGCAGAGTGATGCATACAGAGCAAAAAGAGAAAGAAACAGTGCATCATGGGAACCCCCCCACAGTCTACGTCTAAAGCAGCATAACCAAGGGATGGTCCAGGGTCACCTAATCCAGCCCTAACTACAAGCCTCAGCGAAAGAGGAAAGTTTTAAGCCTAATCTTAAAGTAGAGAGTGTTCTGTCTCCCTGATCTGAATTGGGAGCTGGTTCCACAGGAGAGGAGCCTGAAAGCTGAAGGCTCTGCCTCCCATCTACTCCTACAAACCCTAGGACTACAAGTAAGCCTGCAGTCTGAGAGCGAGCGCCTCTAATGGGGTAATATGGTACTACGAGGTCCCTAAGATAAGATGGGACCTGATTATCAAAACTTATAAGTAAGAAGAAGAATTTTAAATTCTATTCTAGAATTAACAGGAAGCCAATGAAGAGAGGCCAACACGGGTGAGATATGCTCTCTCCTGCTAGTCCCCGTCAGTACTCTAGCTGCAGCATTCTGAACCAACTGAAGGCTTTTTAGGGAACTTTTAGGACAACCTGATAATAATGAATTACAATAGTCCAGCCTAGAGGAAATAAATGCATGAATTAATTTTTCAGCATCACTCTGAGACAAGTCCTTTCTGATTTTAGAGATATTGCGTAAATGCAAAAAGGCAGTCCTACATATTTGTTTAATATGCGCTTTGAATGACATATCCTGATCAAAATGACTCCAAGATTTCCTCACAGTATTACTAGAGATCATGGAAATGCCATCCAGAGTAACGATCTGGTTAGGACACCATGCTTCTAAGATTTGTGGGGCCAAGTACAATAACTTCAGTTTTATCTGAGTTTAAAAGCAGGAAATTAGAGGTCATCCATGTCTTTATGTCTGTAAGACAATCCTGCAGTTTAGCTAATTGGTGTGTATCCTCTGGCTTCATGGATAGATAAAGCTGGGTATCATCTGCGTAACCAATGAAAATTTAAGCAATACCGTCTAATAATACTGCCTAAGGGAAGCATGTATAAAGTGAATAAAATTGGTCCTAGCACAGGACCTTGTGGAACTCCATAATTAACTTAGTCTGTGAAGAGATTCCCCATTTACATGAACAAACTGTAATCTATTAGACAAATATGATTCAAACCACCGCAGCGCAGTGCCTTTAATACCTATGACATGCTCTAATCTCTGTATAAAATTTTATGGTCAACAGTATCAAAAGCAGCACTGAGGTCCAACAAAACAAGCACAGAGATAAGTCCACTGTCCGAAGCCATAAGAAGATCATTTGTAACCTTCACTAATGCTGTTTCTGTACTATGATGAATTCTAAAACCTGACTGAAACTCTTCAAATAGACCATTCCTCTGCAGGTGATCAGTTAGCTGTTTTACAACTACCCTCTCAAGAATCTTTGAGAGAAAAGGAAGGTTGGAGATTGGCCTATAATTAGCTAAGACAGCTGGGTCAAGTGAGTGGCTTTTTAAGTAATGGTTTAATTACTGCCACCTTAAAGGCCTGTGGTACATAACCAACTAACAAAGATAGATTGATCATATTTAGATTGAAGCATTGAATAATGGTAGGACTTCCTTGAGCAGCCTGGCAGGAATGGGGTCTAATAAACATGTTGATGGTTTGGATGAAGTAACTAATGAAAATAACTCAGACAGAACAATCGGAGGAGAAAGAGTCTAACCAAATACCGGCATCACTGAAAGCAGCCAAAGATAACGATACATCTTTGGGATGGTTATGAGTAATTTTTTCTCTAATAGTCAAATTTTGTTAGCAAAGAAAGTCATGAAGTCATTACTAGTTAAAGTTAATGGAATACTCAGCTCAATAGAGCTCTGACTCTTGTCAGCCTGGCTACGGTGCTGAAAAGAAACCTGGGGTTGTCTTATTTTCTTCAATTAGTGATGAGTAGAAAGATGTCCTAGCTTTACGGAGGGCTTTTTATAGAGCAACAAACTCTTTTTCCAGCTAAGTGAAGATCTTCTAAATTAGTGAGACGCCATTCCTCTCCAACTTACGGGTTATCTGCTTTAAGCTACGAGTTTGTGAGTTATACACGGAGTCAGACACTTCTGATTTAAGCTCTCTTTTTCAGAGGAGCTACAGCATCCAAGGTGTCTTCATGAGGATGTAAAACTATTGACGAGATACTCTAACTCCTTACAGAGTTTAGGTAGCTACTCTGCTCTGTGTTGGTATATGACATTAGAGAACATAAAGAAGGAATCATATCCTTAAACCTAGTTACAGCGCTTTCTGAAAGACTTCTAGTGTAATGAAACTTATTCCCCACTGCAGGGTAGTCCATCAGGGTAAATGTAAATGTTATTAAAAAATGATCAGACAGAAGGGAGTTTCAGGGAATACTGTTAAGTCTTCTATTTCCATACCATAAGTCAGAACAAGATCTAAGATATGATTAAAGTGGTGGGTGGACTCATTTACTTTTTGAGCAAAGCCAATAGAGTCTAATAATAGATTAAATGCAGTGTTGAGGCTGTCATTCTCAGCATCTGTGTGGATGTAAAAGCGCCCACTATAATTATCTTATCTGAGCTAAGCACTAAGTCAGACAAAAGGTCTGAAAATTCACAGAGAAACTCACAGTAACGACCAGGTGGACGATAGATAATAACAAATAAAACTGGTTTTTGGGACTTCCAAATTGGAATGGACAAGACTAAGAGACAAGCTTTCAAATGAATTAAAGCTCTGTCTGGGTTTTTGATTAATTAATAAGCTGAAATGGAAGATTGCTGCTAATCCTCAGCCTCGGCCCGTGCTACGAGCATTCTGACAGTTAGTGTGACTCTGGGGTGTTGACTCATTTAAACTAACATATTCATCCTGCTGTAACCAGGTTTCTGTTAGGCAGAATAAATCAATACGTTGATCAATTATTATATCATTTACCAACAGGGACTTAGAAGAGAGAGACCTAATGTTTAATAGACCACATTTAACTGTTTTAGTCTGTGGTGCAGTTGAAGGTGCTATATTATTTTTTCTTTTTGAATTTTTATGCTTAAATAGATTTTTGCTGGTTATTGGTGGTCTGGAGCAGGCACCGTCTCTACGGGGATGGGCAACGAGGGGACGGCAGGGGGAGAGAAGCTGCAGAGAGGTGTATAAGACCACAGCTCTGCCTCCTGGTCCCAACGCTGGACAGTCACAGTTTGGAGGATCCAAGAAAATTGGCCAGATTTCTAGAAATGAGAGCTGCTTCCATCCAAAGTGGGATGGATGCCGTCTCTCCTAACAAGACCAGGTATATCAAAGCTGACATATCCAATACAGGTATATTTTTTTATTTGTGTGTTACAACCACTTGCAATGGTAGTGAATACTGGTTTTGCGTCATGTGTGCACATGTGATTTGATCCGATTTGAATCAAACCTCCATCATAACTCTTCACAGCTGGAGCATATACCAAGATGACATACACAACATCCAGTGAATGTTTGACATCCAACACCATTGGAAGGAGCTGGTCTACCACAGCAACTGGCACTCCCCCCGTATGCCGACTGTTGGCAGGTGTATCTACCCAAAGGTTTCTGGCCATTTCCAGGTCGTTCCACTTCAGACAATGAAGATGCTGCAATGTGAAGTTTTCCAAGCTCCCTCACAGCAGTGGAAGATGGTGAGTTAAGGATATTCCAGGTGCCCACCTGCATGAGCTGCTTCAGCTTTGGATCTGGGCACCACCGTGGACTGAATACCCCCTGAGCACTGCACCATCCTCCAAAGTCAAGACCCTTTGTGCTCTGAAGGCCATTGCAGGCCTCCAAAATATGGAAAATAGCACAAACATTACTTTAAAATGGTTTCAACTCAGATATTGAACTAGCTAATGCTCCTTAATAGTTTTTTTAATCGTTTTAACATATCCGATTTTAGTAAGAAAACCCAGGACTTGGTCTCAGGCTCCGTGACCCCACAGTATTTTTTCCCTTCACCAGTGGGATATAGAAAAAGCCTTCCTTAGCACAAAAGGAAACAAGAGTCATGGTCCAGATAATATCTGCGGCCATTTACTTAAATCTTGTGCAAAGAGCTGAGTCCAGTTTTTATCATATTTTTAACCAGTCTTTGGAAACACAGCATGTTCCCAAAGTGTGGAAAGATGCTGTTGTGGTCCCAGTTCCTAATCTAGTAATCCCACAACTTGAATGATTTTAGGCCTGTTGCTCTAACATCAATTCCGATGAAAATTTTGAGAAATTGGTATGGTCTGAAATGCTAAAAACACTATGCATGCACTTGATCCGTTATAATTTGCTTACAGGCCTAACAGAGGAGTGGAGGACGCCACACTCACTCTGCTTAATTTGCTTCTTAGGCATCTTGGAGGGAAGTGGGTGTCACGCCCGGCTTTTATTTATGACTTTTCCTCAGCTTTTAATACAATTCAACCTTGTATTTTAACCCAAAGGTTTTTTAGAACATTTTAATTTAAGCAACAATCTTGTGGGCTGGATTTTAGACTTTTTAACAAACAGAACACAGAAAGTCAGAGTGAATGGGATTTTATCAAACACAATGTGTTCTTCTACTGGCTCACCACAAGGGTGTGTGCTCTCACCTTTGTTATTTATTCTTTACACCAGTATGTGTCAGAGCACTTTTAAAAACAGGTCATTTTAAAATACGCGGATGACACAGTGATTGTCAGTCTGCTGTGGGACAATGAGAGCAGCCACGGTCCCTGTAGTTGACCATTTTGTTAAATGGTGTGGAGGACTCATATCTTCAGATCAATACATCAAAAACTAAAGCTATGGTCATTGATTTCAGGAAGCATGGTAGCACACCTGACAACACAATAACTAATGGTCAACCAGTTGAAATTGTGCAAACTTATAAATACCTTGGGACTATCATTGATAATTCGCTGAAGTTTGAGGCGGTGTGAGGCGGTGTGCAGGAAGGGGCACCAGCGCTTGTTCTGCCTCAGGAAACTGTCGTACTTCCACATCGGCCGAACCATGTTAACACTATTTTATCGTGCTTTTATTGAATCTGTTTTATCTTTTTCTTTGGTGGCATGGTTTGGCAGTCTGACACTGAAGAACAGGAACAGACTGAGTCAGATTATTAAATGGTCCAGTCGGCTGATTGGTGAGTCGCAGCTGAGTTTAGAGTCCCTGTACACCAAACAATTACAGCGGATAACCAGCTGCATCACATTTGATGACTCCCACCCCCTGGCTAATGAATTTCAGCTCCTACCTTCTGGCCATAGGTTTAAAGTCCCAAGGTGTAGGACAAAACGCTACAGGAGTAGTTTTGTCCCAGCAGCAATTGTACAATTGAACAAATCTTAGTAGGTTTTGCACATATTTAGTGCACAGTTTTATACTGACCATCTTTTAGTGGTTTTTCCTGAGGCTTCTTTTTTGTGTCTGTGTTACATTTGTTTTGCACATGTTCTTTGTTAGTGTTTTTAGTGTTTTCATTGTTATTGTTGTGTTTGACTAACATGGACGCCCTTTTCTGTTTGCTGCAAGTCAAATCTACCTACGGGTACGATAAAGTAACCTGAACCTGAACCTGAAAGGTGCATCAACAAACTATTGAGCAAAAGGTGTGAATACTTATGTATATGTGATTCCTTAGTTTTTACTTTTCATAAATTTGAAAAAACGTTCAAATAAATACTTTTTTATGTGTCATTATGGGGCGTTGTGAGTATACATTTTGAGGGGGAAAATGAATTTACTCAATTTTGGAATAAGGCTGTAACATACAAAATGTGGATAAAGTGAAGTGCTGTGAATACTTTCCGGATGCACTATACTCTGCACTTTACTCACTCCACTGGCTTCCAGTTCATTTTAGAATTCATTTTTTAATTTTAAGCACTTTGTTCACATTTTGGCTAATGTAAAGGGCTATATTGTTTATTTTAATCTTTTTGAACCAGTTTAGTCTCATTGAGATCGAGACCTCTTTTGTTTCCAATTCACCTAACCTGCATATCTTTAAATGTAAATAAATGTTGTTTGTTTGATTGATTGATTTAATTTGATGTGATTTAAAAATGACAGAATAAAGTGGAACTGTGTTTTGATGAGTCAACCAACCAAGAAAAATTACATGTGAATGGATCACAGCATCGTCCCACATCCTTAAACTGAAAACAACTCTGGGCTTGTGTTTCTGTATTTTCTCAGACACTTTAGCTTTCATTGCATGTGGATATTTTATGGCAAAGAGGAATGACTTTTAATCACCGAATGCAGTCTGTTGTTTTAGGACCCTGCTGTTACACGATTAGAGAGTCATTTTGGTCTGCACCTCATTTAACCTGTTTATGGTCTTCTGAAACAGCTGATTGACATATTTTATAACTTAAAAACAGGACTGATGCTAACGCGTTAGCATGTCTATGGGATTTTCAATGTTAAAGTTAGCATTAAGGTCTTCGAATCTCAGCACATTTGTATGCATTTGTTTTCTGTATAAGTATAGCTCAACGTTCATTGTCGTAAAAGAGTCAAATTGTAATTCTTTAAAATTTATTTTTATTCATATACTAATAATATAGCAACAACAACAACAATAGTCATAATAACTCATAATAACTAATAATGCTACAATACAATTTTAGAGAAGAGACAAAAAGAACCTGATGAAACAAAACACAACAGAAAAGATAAAACCAACAAACAATGAACATAAATAATAAATTAGAAATAACTGTTTCCTGTGAATACCTAGTGACTCTTACACGTCCACTTCATCCCTGTTTTATTTTATTAAGTTTAATGACAATTTGTTTCTGTCAAACCATACTTTCAATGTGTTAATTTCTTCAATCAATCAATCAATCAATTTTTTTATATAGCGCCAAATCACAACAAACAGTTGCCCCAAGGCGCTTTATATGTAAGGCAAAGCCATACAATATTATGTAAAACCCCAACGGTCAAAACGACCCCCTGTGAGCAAGCACTTGGCTACAGTGGGAAGGAAAAACTCTCTTTTAACAGGAAGAAACCTCCAGCAGAACCAGGTTCAGGGAGGGGCAGTCTTCTGCTGGGACTGGTTGGGGCTGAGGGAGAGACCAGGAAAAAGACATGCTGTGGAGGGGAGCAGAGATCGATCACTAATGATTAAATGCAGAGTGGTGCATACAGAGCAAAAAGAAAAGAAACAGTGCATCATGGGAACCCCCCAGCAGTCTACGTCTGTACAGCATAACTAAGGGATGGTTCAGGGTCACCTGATCCAGCCCTAACTATAAGCTTTAGCAAAAGGAAAGTTTTAAGCCTAATCTTAAAAGTAGAGAGGGTGTCTGTCTCCCTGATCTGAATTGGGAGCTGGTTCCAGGAGAGGAGTCTGAAAGCTTCAGTGATTTCCTCCAGAACTATCTGCCAGCTAGAAAACTGCTGCATCCTAGTAAGAGCAATACCACTGGAATGAATTTGAATAAGGAAATTTGGGTTTTTTTTCTCACCTAAATGGATGCTGCACTCACTGCAGTTTATTGTCTGGAATAGCCCCAGATTGCATTTCAGAGCTTCTAGAATTCAAACATTTTCATGCAGGTGGTGTTGGGGGGTAATTTTGGGTTACATCTTTTTTTTTTTTCACCACTTTCATCCCTGAATATGTCAATCGTGAGTCACTTTTGTGCAGATTAAAGTTACTAACTGGGACTCCTGTCTTGTTGGGAGAAAGAAACGAGAATCGTCCTCCGTTCTGTTCACACAGCTCCAAACACTGCGCAGCTCTCTGCTGAGTCAAGTTAGAATGATAGAGTCCAGTCGGAATTAATAACGTCAAAGCAAAACGCTGTTTAAATCAAATTACATTCTTTCCAAATGTTGTAATACAAACAAACTGCAATCGATCAAAATGTTTTTTCCTCCCAAATGAGACGTCCTACAGATTTTATTTATTTTTTTATGTCCAGAGATCAAGGATCCAGTAACCAATTTAAAATGTTGTTGACATAGAAAACCTGTAAAGCCTACTTTTAGTACAGAAAATAAACAAGAGGTATTGATAAGGGAATCGATAAGGAATCGGATCGATAAGCGGAATTGACAATGGCATCGATCAATAAAATGTTATCAATACCCATCCCTACTAAACTGTTTATTATTGTTGCCAGCAGGACACACAACTCATATCCATCATGAATGATCCGTAACGGTGAAATGCACAGTTTCTTTCACCCTCGTCTAGGACCCTCAGTGGTCCTTGATTAAGGAAATGCTGTATATCCATCTTTTAGTTCAGTGTAGTTTTTTTTCCACTTCTCACTCGCTTTCATAGCTACGTCCAGTAGTTTTGAAATGCATTGCATTCACTGGATAAAAAAATATAATAATTTAAACACCTTATGTCATAATTATCAGCACCTTTTCTGATCTCATAATTGCGAGATCTTTTCTTGTAATTATAGATTAGGAAAGTTGCCACATTGGCCACTGCTTTGCTCAGAACCACACACTGCACATCCACAAAGAAAACGTCTTCATGTAATTCAGCTGCTTCCAGTCCCTCAGTAAAGACAAGCATGAGAATTCCCAAGTCATAATCTAAAACCGTCCAATTTGTAAAAGCCGATGGTGCACTGTAATCAAACACAAAGTGTGGATTTACCCTAAGGTGTTCTTGGATGAATGAAATTCCTCCAGGGAGAAGCACAGTGTAGCCAGACTGACATGCACGCGGCCGGGGGTGCATGTCAGCAAAGCACAGTGTGTTTATCAATATTATTATGAATAATCTATACTGGAATTTGTACAAATTGCAATCATGGTAGCCTGTGATTCATTTATTTTATTTTTGTGGTTTGCAGGTGACTAACAGGCTTGTTCACCCAGGATGGACCCAACTGCCTCCAAGGGCAGGCAAGGCACCGATGGTCCAGGACTGGGATTATTTATATGATTTTCATCAATTTCTTGGAAATTAATACATAGACCATCAGACACTTAAACACTCCCTAAAAAGATCTGGATTTTGTACATCAAACTATTATTCTGGGGGGGGGGGGGGGGCATATATATTGGGTAAGTGTGAGATAACAAATGAGGTGAGGCTAGTACATCTCTCTGTGATCATAAACGTAAGGGCCCTGTCCCACTGGTGTTTAGGAGGATTTGCATATGGATTGCGCACAAAATTGGCCCATATTCGCCAAACATCTGCAATATCTGTGTAACATGCCTGTATGAGTCGGCCGTAATCCGAACACACCCATGATCATCCGCAGAGGCACGCATGTCTGCAACCAGGATTTTGAGTAGCTCAAAAATCTGGATGCAGATGACATCCGCCTTACATACTCCATACATACTCAATTCATACACAATACATACTCACTCTATGCACTGTATATCTGCCGTTAACCGCTGATATCCACAACTGACAGGGATTTGCGGCTTGGCAGTGGACTGGGACAGTGTGTAAAATAGATATATTGAGTGCCCATCATATCCACATCACAAACTAAAATAAGTTGTAGCGAATGCATACAAATTGGCCACAAATAAAGTGTTTTATTACATCTGCTTTGCAGCTGATTTTTGGACAATCTGTGAATGTATAACAACATGTCATGTAAACCCAAAGTATTATATGTGGCAGAAAGCGACATACCTGCCAATCATGCAGTGCGGCCGGCTGTGTCAATCCACAAAGACGTAATAGCTGCTGCAATCCAGGACTTTTATTTAACACCAACAAAAGGAAGAGTTGCTGTTAGTCACAACTCACGCTGAAGTCTGTTTTCTGTGACACTTCAAAAAAAAACGTCTCACACCGAGCGGCTTTCCCCCCTCCCACTCTCAAACTCATGAACTAGTTAACCCTCACATGACAAAATGAACATTAACTCTGTGATCAACTTGTCCAGTCCAGCAAATGCTCCAGAGCCTGTATTGTTGGTGTGAATAGTGATGCCGAAAGGAGCGAGTGAGCTTCTTTTATGATCGCAATGCAGATGCTGTACACGTGCAACACGTGCGCAATGCATTCATAATACACCCGTAATACTGCCGTGATAATCAATGTGTCTGATCTGTTTCCTCACTACATGCGTTATATAACCGTAATTGTTCATCATATATTTGCTATATATTATTAATATATCTGTAATTCATACTGGACATTTGTCATTTTTTGGCCATTTTTGTTGCAGACGACAACGATGCCCGCAATTTGTATCCTCAATTCATGCGCAATTAATCCTCTCCCCAGTGGGACAGGGCCCTTAGATTTATTTCTGACAGCGTGAACACTATAATGATTACTTTTATAGTACGTACTTCATACCACAAATATTGCAAGTTTCTTGTCCAATTTGTTAACTCACCATCTAAGGCACAGCTTTCTAAGTGAAGTACAGCATGAGTTGATTCCTCTATTTTCTTCTGCCTCAGATTTCTCTTTATGGAAGCTGTGGTTAAAATATGTACTTAAGCCTTGGTGGAGGTATGTGCTCTCAGAGCACGTCTTGGTGCACTATTTGCTCACTCTGAACCAGAGGTGGAATGAAGTCACTGTCAAATCATTCTCAAGTCATGAATCAGAAAGTCCCAAGTCAAGTCTCAAGTCAGCTTGCAAACAACTGGTGGTCATTATGACTTGAGACTTGACTTGGGACTTTCTGATTCATGACTTGATGGTGACTTTGTCCCACCTCTGCTCTGAACTATCAAATGCTGTCAGAATTAGAAAAACGATAAGCTTGCATAAGGATAGCGGTTCTAACAGAATCAACAGAAAGTGTGCGTGCGTGCTCATGTGCAAACATGTGCTTTCATGTCAGCATGGGTGCGTGCAGGGAACTTGGAGAGAATGTTTTCCAGGCTGTTGTGTAAAATTCTCCAGTTTGTTTGTTTGCTGTACCTTGGTACCATAAAGCTCAGGGACAGGCAGGTGATCGGTCCGTCCCTGTTACACGCCAAGTCTACAACTCCACGGAGATGAAGCAGAGTAAGTCTGGTGAACAAATGTTTCACCGTGTTAGCTCACCGCAGAGGGGGCACGTGGGGTCTGACACGTGAACGACTGGCTGTGGTGGAAGCCTCTCAGCCCGGAGACGGGGAACGAAGACCCTCAGGATGCGTGGAATCAGAGAGGCTTTGAGCGGGAAATTTTTAGGAAATGAATTCTGACTTCTGCAAGCATTACACAGCCACTATACAGGATTACAGGAAGCCCAGAACAACGTGAGAAGAACACAAGAACTGAGAGGATGAAGTGACTGAGTGAGAAAAATGAGGACGAAAGGAACAAAATGGAAACGATAGCCAGCACTTCCCCCGGCGGTGAGCGTCCTCTCTGAAGGAGGGCCATCTGGGCTTGAATGTGAAAGGGAGAAAGGAGAGCAGAGAGAGGAGCGCTGGGGCCGAGGTCCATAAGAGAAGGAAGGCGGGAGTCCAGCTGGGTCCCATTACGGCCGGACTACATGTGCCTGCGTGGTGGGGGAGTTGGTGGGGGGGGGGGGGCAGAGAGGGCAGCGAGGAGGAAGTGCTGAGAGCGATGGGCCTAGACCCTGTGAAGCTTTATTAGACCTGTCATCTGCTCTTCTCAACTGGGCCGCTCACACCACCCCGCCACACCCCAAACCCTCACTCTACCCCCTCCTGACACCACCCCCCACCCCCTGCCCTCGGGCACAGCCGGGGCAGAATGGTATAAAACTATAGAGGGACAGAGACAGGACTAGACCACCCAGACACACACACATGCATACACACAAACACACCCATAATGGCTACCAGGAGGAGGCCCCGGCATGAGAGCTGCAGCTGGAAAGACAGAATACACACACACGTGCATGCTCACACTAGGGGACACAAACTACACACACTGAAGTGGAGTGCGTGTGGATGCAAAGTGAAACAAGGTCCATTCAGTGTTTCTTTCAAATGTCACGCACACGTGTGGTGGTTTATATGCTTGATTTTATATGTTTTACCCAACTGGGAGACAATTTGGTAAACACTCTGAAAGAACATGTGGCATTTGCATATGTATTCATGTTTGTGGGAATGTGTTCGTGTCTGTGTCTGCCATCACCACCTGTGCGATGACAGTAAGTGCCGTCTAATGCATATGTGCATGAGACTGAGGGAGAGTGGGAGGCAGATTTTTTTTTTCCTCATGTGCACATGTGCATATTGTAGATTCCTTTATTTGTGTATGAGCTTCCATTTCAGAATCCTGGGATATCTGATATGCCTGCAGACCCATCTGTCTCCTGCCTTCCCACCACCCATCCATGCATCCATTACCCCACGTTGCATCTCCACGGTGAGCATGAGAAAAAAATGGTCCGGAATTGCAGCCGTTGATGAAATGCTGACCAATACTGAAAAATAAGTATTCTTGGAATAAATTATGTGCATCCTCCAGGGTAGCTGACTAATACTTAGCCTTGTGATGGAGAGTTGTTGCTTTGGCATGTCTGAATTCCAAATGTCTGTGAGGACAGTTCAAGTGTGACTGTGAGGCTCAAGAAGCCTGATGGTGCCCCACAGTAGTGGAGCTGCCATGAGTCTTTGTGTTTGCATTACTCAGAAGAAAATAAATAAACAAAAGTACTTCGTGTAAGACTGTGGATGGAAAAGTTGGATGAATCAAAACTCTAAAATGTCGTTGTTGTTTGCCTTTCAGTTGTTCCAGTTTGAGTGGGATCCCCACAGCCCATCCAGCAGAGATCTGCATTGGGAGTTGGCACGTTTGACACCAGATGCAACTCCAGTTTTACAGAGAGAAAGACGCTCAGCTCACGGTGCTCTAAACATCTCCTCCATCCAACTAGAACCCACTCTGCTTAGCCTCTGACATCTGACAGGATCAGGCTTACACAGAGCAGACTGGCTGCTAAACCAAGACTCAACAACAACAATAACAAGAGCAATCAGAGATTTCTGACGTCCGCCAACCCTGATCCGGTGTCACAGACTGAACGGTCCTCCCCTAAAAATTGGTCCACCCTGCCTCCACTGCCATGCGTCATTTAGGACCACAGCAGCTTGTCTGAGACACAGTCTCTTCACCCAAAGCAATCAAAGGGAATAATGGGATTATGAACCATCAGATGACAAAGTAAAACCTCTTAAATCAATCTAAAGTCAGCTTTAAGCAGAAACGCGGCAATAATTGGTAACACTTTGAAATGACGGAGGCGCAGTGAATGCAGCAGCTCGTGTAGCCACAGCGCTCGGATCACTTCCTCCGTCTTTTATGATGAAATAATGCTGAATTATGTCCATGATTGTTGTACAAAAGCTTCAAATATCTGTCGCTGAGACAGATGATGGCTGGGGTGCAGTTTTAAGCAGAAACGAGGTGATAA